>NW_024387092.1:0-42422 GCF_900408965.1 Simochromis diagramma | reverse complement strand
ACACCTACAGTGGGGCAAAAAAGTATTTAGTCAGCCACCGATTGTGCAAGTTCCCCCACTTAAATGATGACAGAGGTCATAATTTGCACCAGAGGTACACTTCAACTGTGAGAGACAGAATGTGAAAAAAAATCCATGATCCACATGGTGGATTTGTAAAAATTTATTCGTAAATTAGGGGGAAATAAGTATTTGGTCACCTCAAACAAGGAAAATCTCTGCTCTCACAGACCTGTAACGTCTTCTGTAAGAGCTTTTCTGTCCCCCACTGTTACCTGTATGATGGCACCTGTTTGAACTCATCATCTGTATAAAAGACACCTGTCCACAGCCTCAAACAGTCAGACTCCAAACTCCGCCATGGCCAGACCCAAGAGCTTTGGAAGGACACCAGGAAAAGTATTGCAGACCTGCACCAGACTGGGAAGAGTGAATCTACAATAGGCAAGCAGCTTGGTGTGAAAAAATCAACTGTGGGAGCAACTCATCAGAAAATGGAAGACATACAGACCACTGATAATCTCCCTCGATCTGGGGCTCCACGCAAGATCTCATCCCGTGGGGTCAAAATGATCATGAGAACGGTGAGCAAAGATCCCAGAACCACACGGGGGACCTGTGAATGACCTGCAGAGAGCTGGGACCAAAGTAACAAGGTCACCATCAGTAACACACTTACAACGGCAGGGAATCAAATCCCGCAGTGCCAGACGTGTTCCGCTGCTGAAGCCAGTTGCATGTCCAGGCCCGTCTGAAGTTTGCCAGAGAGCACATGGATGATACAGCAGGGATTGGGAGAATGTCATGTGTTCAGATGAAACCAAAAGTAAGAACTTTTTGGTATAAAATCAACTCGTCGTGTTTGGAGGAAGAAGAATACTGAGTTGCATCCCAAGAACACCATACCTACTGTGAAGCATGGGGGTGGAAACATCATGCTATGGGGCTGTTTTTCTGCCAAGGGGACAGGACGACTGATCCGTGTTAAGGACAGAATGAATGGGGCCATGTATCGTGAGATTTGAGCCAAAACCTCCTTCCATCAGTGAGAACTTTGAAGATGAAACGAGGCTGGGTCTTCCAACATGACAATGATCCAAAACACACCTGCCCGGGCAACAAAGGAGTGGCTCCGTAAGAAGCATTTGAAAGTCCTGGAGTGGCCTAGCCAGTCTCCAGACCTCAACCCCATAGAAAATCTGTGGCGGGAGTTGAAAGTCCGCGTTGCTCGGCGACAGCCCAAAACATCACTGCTCTCGAGAAGATCTGCATGGAGGAATGGGCCAAAATACCAGCTACTGTGTGTGCAAACCTGGTAAAGACCTATAGTAAACGTTTGACCTCTGTTATTGCCAACAAAGGTTATGTTACAAAGTATTGAGTTGTATTTTTGTTATTGACCAAATACTTATTTTCCACCCTGATTTACGAATAAATTCTTTACAAATCCTACCATGTGGATTCATGGATTTTATTTTCACATTCTGTCTCTCACAGTTGAAGTGTACCTCTGGTGCAAATTACTGACCTCTGTCATCATTTTAGGTGGGGGAACTTGCACAATCGGTGGCTGACTAAATACTTTTTTGCCCCACTGTAACAGACAACTTAGCAAAGAACCAATTTGAACTTGTATCACATTGTTGAGCAGCCTGTTGCAAAAGCACATCCTTTATTCCCATGTCCTTCTTTGAATCTAACAATGGGGTTTGAACTCATGAAAGCTTGCCTGAGAGACTTCAGGCTGTATTTCTATTTGTGTTTGCATGTTTCAGTAAACCCTGTAGCTATTCATTCTGCTTGTGTCAGTGTAACAGTCTGAAATTGTATTCTCTTGTGTGTCAGACATAATGAAACACACCACTTGCCTTAGCTCACGGCTCAATGAAGGCACATAACCCAGTATGTGACATATGAGACAATGAAACTGTAGGAAAAAAAAGTGAAGAGAACACATGGCGCCAGCTTAACTGGGTAGAGCAGGCAACCCGTGTGCTGTAATGCTAATGCAGTGACCTGAATGTACCCAAAGTATCAGGGAAAAAAGAGAAATGAAGCCATAACTGTACCTGCTTTGTCTCTGTGTGTGCAGGGCGCACTTATCTGCAATAGGGCCAAATCATCCTCACTGTGCCCCGATTTACCAAAACCTCTATACACATTAATAGGTCTGCACACATTGACTGTAACCCGTCCTGGTACAGGCTGTCCATCGTGTACCTGTTTAAAGAAAATAAGTAAACATTATGAGTCATTTGCTCTCCAAACTCCCAGATTTTACAACACATAATTTGTCCTGAAAGAACTTTTCCTATTTTGCACACACTTTAGCTTCAATGTCTTCTGCCCAATACTCACTTCTTCAGATATTTTACTGTCACGTCAATTGTGGTGTAAAATGGGGGAAAATGAATGTCAGCATTTGCACTTCATAAACCAAACGAATTTAAGATAAATAGACTGACTTCCATATTTCTCCACTTTGAATGTGTGAGATATTTTTCTCTACCCTCATGACACATGATCTGGTACGGTCCTTACGGGCCTCAGTGTCCAAGGAGTAAGAGCTGCAGTATCTGCTATTATGTTTGCATTTAGCCACTGGTTCCATCCTCGTGACTGTTGAGGTCCTGTTAAATCAATGACAGTGGCAGCTAAACCTGATAGTGGGGTTATGAATACAGACACACCCACACACACCCACCACACACACACACACACTTTTACACCTCCACATTTCAATACTCATACCTACCTCATTCATATCAATTCTAGTACCATAAATGATATACATCTACCCCCCTATTATTATATATATCCCCTCTCTTATTATACCCTACTATATCATATATATATATCTATTATTATATATAGGGGCCCTGGGCCAACGCCTTAAACCCAAATATTCACCGGTTCGGCTTCGGTTCGATACCTCTGGTGTCACGTTCTTTTGAATTATTTTTGATGACAAAAACCAATGTTCCTGCGTCTAATCTTGTCCAGGTAGTTTCAACTTTAATTATCAGATGAATTCTTTAACTCATAAATACAGTTTCTCATCAATTTCTCAACACTACACCCTGGTGTCCGTGCTTTTTTTTATTTTGCACAGCCCGAATCCGCACCGCACTGGACCACTTATGTGCCAGCCCGGGTTATTTAGCTCTCTGTCACTATTGCCTGTTCCCGCAGAACTTCTTTTCCCCCCCCTGAATACCATAAAGTCTCCCCCTGCCACTTTTTATTTTCCGCCCTATTTCTCGTCTTGATTTGTCATAACTTCTCCGTTTTTTTGGGGTAAGCACTTAGTTTGTGGTGTTATATCTCCTATCCACCCTGACCATGTACCCTATTTGTTACTCATGGCCCATACACCCCTGCCATTTCCTCCCCCCGATCCCCCTAATTGACCAAACTCCATAATAATCGCTTCTGTTTCCTTCCTCCCCTCCTTGTTATCAACCCACGCCTCAATCCACATAAGCTTCATGCGATTCTCTGCGCGATAACCTCTCCCATGTTTAAGCGTGTTGTCTGCGTTTTGGAGATTTCACTTGCATTCTGTTGCATTAGTATAAGTCCTAACGTATCTTATATTTAAATGATAGATCTTTTGTCTAGAGGAATTCGGTGTCACCAAATATTTATCATCATTCATCAGCCCGAACCCAGTGCTCCCTTTCTCCTTTGCAAGTTCGTTACATACATTACAGCTCCTCGCGCCCTATTGACCCAAAGTCCGAACTCAGCAAATAAATTAACAACGCCCTGCAATCAACCACCCGTACCGTATTTCCACATTGCTCACCATACTGACAGTAGTCATCACTCTCCCATGCACTTTAATACGAAATAATTAACAGCTACATCCCTCTGACACATCGAATGCCCCAAACGAATTGCACCCATATCGTTCCACTTCATCTACCGACACCAGTGGCCGACTGGGATAGGGCCAGAGATTTAGATTTTGCTCCCCCGGCTAGCCCCCCCCGTCTGATCGAGGAATCACTCATCTTTGGAAAAGAGAGTTATTACAGCGAAAGCAAGCCACTGTAGTCTGCTCCAAAAATTACTAAGCATACTATACGCTTTTCTTCTGGGCTACCTCCTAAGAAGTCCTACTTAAACAGCTGTCTAAATGACTGGTTAAGTTAGTAGCTATGCTTGCTTGTTTTTTTCTGCTTTACATTGTCTTGGCACTTTAAAAGGGGATTTTGGGTTTTGGTACTTCCTTTGTTCGGCTGGTAAATCGTTGCAGCTCAATATTCGACTGGTCCACCACTCGTGCTCTTCCGGTTGCTCTCGGAATGACTAAGCCACAACAGTCGCACTCTCCGTATACCCTGAGTACCTCCTCTCTCCTTTTTCATTTGGTTTTCTCTACCTTCCACCCCTTGTCCCCGCGCACTGCTCTCCCCCACTCTCTCCCCCCCCCTAAAGAAAACAATAATCCCTTGAGGCAGGTGTCCTTGTTGTGGTTGGATGGTTCATAGGTCAACATAAAGTGCCTGATGCAAATAAAGGAATGAAAAAAAACCACCTTTCTCTAGAAATGATCAGGTATGGGGACTGAACTGGAAATGAATGTAAAAGCAGCCAAAGTCTAAACAAAAACTGCTCAAGCAGGAAGAAATTAACAAAGTTTGGCTCTTTGGAAGCCAACAAACAAAAAAGGGTGGTTGGGTGAAGAGGTTTTCACAGTACTGTATAACATATATATGGTAGTACTGAAATTTTAAGGATGTAAATGAGATGCTGCTGGGAAATTTAAACGATACAGTGGTTTTGTGAGGTGATACCATCATACTGCTATACAGGCCCAGCTCGACAGGATGTTTGGGATGTTGTGGAGGATACGGCGTCTGTGTTTTCCAAAAACAATTTCACATTCTGAATCATCTGGGCACAGAGCAGTTTTTGTCGTTTTAAATGAGCTTTTGCCCAGAAAAGAATGCAGCGTTTCCAGTTCACATTCACATTTGACTTCTTCTTTGCGCGATGGAGCTTTAACCTGCGTTTGTGGGTGGCACGGTGAACTTTGTGCGCAGATATTGATTTGTGGAAGTGCTTCTGAGGCCATGCAGTGATCTGAGTGGCCGAATGGCGACAGTTTTTCATGCATTGCTGCCCAAGGACCTGGAGACTGCAGCCATCTGATAGTGGATTTCAGCCTTATCCTTTGCACGTTTTGATGACATTATGCGCTGCAGATGATGAGATATTCCCCGTCTTGATAATTTTACATTAATTAAATGACTCTGTCATTGTTCTACAATTCGTAGACACAGTCTGTTGCAGATTTGTAAACCTCCGCCCATCTGTATTTCTGAGAAACTCTGTCTCTCTATGATGATCTTTTTATACACGTTTATCTGAATGATCTGTTGCCAGGTAACACAATCAGTTGCAAAATGTTCCTTCAGCTGTTTATGTTTAGTACAACTGACCCCTCCAGACTTTTGTCCCCCCACCCTACATTTTTGAAAAATATTGCTTTCATCAAATTCTAAATGAGCTCAAGTTTTTCATGACTCTATAAAATCTCATAGTTTGAACATTTAATATATTTTATAGATTCGATTGTGAATGAGATTTGATTCTAATTTTGGTTTATTCCAGTAAGATTGTATCACACATAGCAGTGATTTTCTTTCTTTATTGTTCTTTCCAGGCAGACAAGACTGGCTGTGCAACTGTTTCCTTCAACATGTCAATTTTTACTAAAATGGACCAAAAGGTGCTTCATGATGTTCTGGATATCAGGGCCAAAGTGGAAGAAGAGGGAACAGGCAAGTTGTGTTATTCCTTTAAAATGACACATCGATGTGTATTTAACCAAAAAGGCATTCACAGGATTGTAACATGAATGTTTTTACATTCAGGTGTTTCACACCCTCAAGAGAAGAGAGTCACGATTTCTTACGTCCTTGGAAAAGTGTCTTTCATTAACGTGCCCAAGGTTTGGGAACGGGGATCTAATGTGGAAGGAAAAGTAAGCCTAACATGTTGTTTTCAGCTCAGTTTGTTGTACAAAGCACATTTAAATTGTTTGTATTTTCCATTGATAGAGCATTGTGCTTTTCAACAGGTCAGAGCAGTGTACCACAATAATACACCAGTTTGTGACGCACCGGTCTACCTGTTCACGGGACGAATGTGGCAAACACGCTCACTACAAAATCTGACAACTGACAGCAACGGTGTGGCCTCATTTTCTTTCAGCACTGATAACTTTGACCAGGATATCCAACTCCATGTGAGCTGACACACTGAAACAATGTGTAATTTAATGCAGCCATGACAGCAGCATGAAGCCACAATTGGTTTCTGATAGGCTGCAAATGTCCAAATATCTCCCACAGTAATAAGCTGCAATCCTGAAACAGTTAATGACTCATCTTCCTCCACCTTTGCCTTGCTTATAAAGCCTCGTTGACCAATGTTATTTGTAGATCAAGTTTTAAAATTTTTGTTTCCTATCCCCAACTAGGCAAGCCTGACACCAACAGTGGGCTACCCAGGATATAGAACCGCATACTATGACAGGGGATTTCACACATTATCCATGTCCCAGCCGTCTTCTCCTGATATTAAAACAATCAGCTCTCTAGAGGTACAGAAGATCTATAAACCAGCTCCCTGTGATGCAGAAGAAGACGTATCAGTAAACTACACGATAGTGGGAGAGTCTCCGGGGTCTGTGGATGTCATTTATCTGGTGAGTTATCTCTCAGCTTGTCACTTTATGGCATAACTACAAAGTTTACCATGGCCAGACCTTTTGTGTGTTTGCTAAAAAAGTACTGTTGTAATGCCCATCATGACTGAAGAAGAAACTCTCAGTCCATCATTAGAATCCAGCAGCTTCGATCTATTTCAGCATAAATACCTGATCCAGCCCAAACTATATGCTTTAGCAAAAAGGAAAAAGCCTAAACTTAAAACTAGGGAGGGCGTCTGTCTCGTGAATCCAAAGTGGAAGCTGGTTCCACAGACTTCATGTCTGGTTCCTCTGTTTTGTCCCTCATTATTTTCTGTCAGCTTAGTAATTAGCCTCAGTGTTTAGTCCTTTGTTCATGATATCCCTAGTTTTCTCTCTCTGTTAAGTATTTATATTCTTAGGCCTTCGTAGATTTAGTCATCTGGGTTCTGCTCTAGTTAATCATGCTTTCCCTGTGTTTCCCCTGCACTTTTCAAGTCTTGTCTTTTAGTGACTCCACCTTTAGTTATTTTCTGTTTTATTTTTCTAATCCTTTGTTTTGTGCATCTTGGGATTCTCAGGATTTGTATGTGTAAAAAGAATTTATGTGTGCATAAAAAAGGATTTGTGTGTGGACTTAGCCAAAAAATACGTGAGAAGCTCTGCACTCAAGTTTCAAGTTACAAGTACAAATTTTGACCCTATTTTTCTTCCTTTCATCTGATTGGCCAATGTCCTGTCATATAGTTAGGGCTGGACCAGGTGACCCTGAATCCTCCCTTAGTTATGCTACAATAGACGTAGGCTGCATGGATTCCCATGATGCATTGAGTTTTTCCCTTTCCAGTCACCTTTCTCACTCACTATGTGTTAATAGACCTCTCTGCATTGAATCATACCTGTTATTAATCTTATTGTAGGGTCTACCTTACAATAGAAAGCACCTTGAGGTGACAGGTTTTTGGTTTTTTTTGCGCTGTATAAATAAATTAAATTGAATTATTTCCATTGATTCTCACTGAAGGCATCAAAACATCAAAATGAATGAACACATATTTAATCATTTGGTGAACAATGCCGAGCACTTGTTGGCCTTTGTTGCACTCCATCTCATCCCAAACCATCTCCTTTGAGTTTAAGTCAGGTGACTGTGGAGGCCAGGCCATCAGGTGCAGCACTCCATCACTCTCCTTCTTGGTCAAACAGCACTCACACAGCCTGGAGGTGTGTTTGGGTCCGTTGTCCTGTTGGAAAATAGATGATGCAATGGCATGTGGCTGCAGGATGCTGTGGTAGCCATGCTGGTTCAGTGTGCCTTCAGTTTTGAATATTTTTTACAGTTTTGAATCCCCAACAGTGTCACCAGCAAAGCCCCCCCCCCCCCCCCACACACACACTATCTCACCTCCTCCTCCATGCTTCACAGTGGGAACCATGCATGCAGAGACCATCCATTCACCTTTTCTCTGTCGCACAAAGACACGTCAGGAGGAACCAAAGATCTCAAATTTAGACTCATGAGACCAAAGCACAGATTTCCATTGGTCTAATGTCCATTCCTTGTGTTTCTTGGCTGAATCGTAGCATAAATGAATCACTCACTCACCCCCTCCCTCCTGGCTCACAGCTTCTTCTTCTTCTTGGTTGGCAACCAATGTTAAGGCGCATTACCGCCCCCTGGCTCACAGCTCAGTGGACATATAGATGAGAAAATATATATTTAACACATTTAAGGAAAATACTAATAAAATAAAATAAAAATAAATAAAATAAATGTTCCCTTTAGAAATCTTTTTTTTTTGCTCTTTTTTGCTCTATAAAAATAGTCGTTTTTCTTTTTCAATCACTCATCTTAGCAGTAGGATTTACATGAAAATAGAAACAAATTAAGTTTGAGTGAAAATTTAAATTTTTTGCACCCTCTGGTCAACTGACTCAGTGACTCAAATGACTGAAAACACCCGATTCACTTTGGTGAGTGACTCATTGAAACTCGATTCAGTAAAAAGAATCAAATTTACCGTCACTATCTGCTACTGGAACTCTGTGTGGCATTTATCTGGACTCTAATCTGAGCTGCTGTTAACTTGTGATTTCTAATGCTGGTGACTCTGATGAATTTATCCTCAGCAGAGGTGACCCTTGGCCTTCCTTTCCTGGGGCGGTCCGCATGTGAGCCAGTTTCATCGTAGCACTTGATGGTTTTTGTGACTGCACCTGGGGACACATTCAAATATGAATTCTAACAGTTGTGTCAGCTGTTCTGTCAGCTGTGTACCAACCTGACTTCTGCACAAAACAACTGATGGTCCCAACCCCATTAAGAAGGCAGGAGATTCCACCAATTGACACTGATAAGGCTCACCTGTGAGGTGAAACATGTCTGGTGAGGGTTTGCAGCACTGTTGTGCAGAAAAGTTGTGTACAGGGCTTTGAGTGCTCAGAAAGAGTAGAAAAGCGCTATATAAGAACCAGTCCATTTACCATTACCATTCACTGCCAGTAAAGCAAAGGGCGACTACTCTGAGGACTCTAAAACATAAAACATATTTAGAGTTATTTATATATTTTTCTTTGCTTCAGTATGCATCTACATTGTAGAAAGTATTAAAATAAAAATTAAAAAAACACTGAATGAGAAGGTGTGTCAAAACTTTTAACTGGTAGTGTATATCCACCAGTGTTGGTCAAGTTACTTGAAAAAAGTAATCAGTAACTAATTACTGATTGCTTCCCCCAAAAAGCAATTAATTACTTAGTTACTTAATTACATTTTAAAAACACGATTTACACCCTGAATAGGTGATAAAGCCCAATTCTACTTTTTCTACATAATCCATCATACAAAATGTAATCAAATGGAAAAGTCTCTTTTTTTAACTTGTTTTATCAGTTTTAATCTTTTAACTTTATGCATCAAGCAAAAATTTAATTATATGCAACATTCACTGACTGGAAGAAATTAGTCTAACACTTAAACCTATTTTCTGCACATAAAATAAAATATTTTTTGTGTTTACACTCAGTCTTTCAAATAGATGCAAGTAAAACACAGCAGAAAATAAATAAAGTCAAAGACTCAGCGGTCCTGTTGCTCTATTTTCACCTGTAAAGCAGGAGTGGGGTAGGCGGAGGTTTACCCTGGTGCAGGTGTGGCGCAGCGGTCAGTGGAAGAATCCGCGAGTTTCTCTGTGAGTTTCCCATTACGTCGTAGCTACTCGGTGCTTGTTTGGAAGTTTAGGGGTGTTTTCGCTGTAAAAAGAAGTTTTCTTCCCACGCACAGCGGACACTAATGTTTTTGTCACTTTTTATGGAATCAAACTCAAAGTAAGGTCAGTACTTCCACACTTTAAACGCTACACGCTCATACTCTCTCTGCACTCGATATATGATCCATTGTTGATCTGCACACAGCTGTTGTCACTAACGGCGCACTCGCTTATGTCACTGTCATGAGACATTCTCGCAAAAAATCACAGTTTTAGTAACGCAGTAACGCAGCGTTCCTACGGGAAAGTAACAGTAATCTAATTACCTTTTTTGCAATAGTAATCCCTTACTTTACTCGTTACTTGAAAAAAGTAATCGGATTACGCGTTACTGCCCATCTCTGATGTCCACAGATATCAGTGCTAGTTCATTCTTGTTTTTAAATGATTTCTGTCTTCCAGGTGTTGTCCAGAGGAGCTGTCACCATGCAAGGACAAAAACAGGTTGAAGTGCAAGACAGATCGGGTAAAATTCCCATATTTCCACAAATGCCACAGCCAAGCATTGACGTTGGTCTGTTTTGTTGATCTGTGGATGCATGTTTGGACCTGTGTTTCAGTGAATGAGGGCCAGGTGTCCTTTAAAGTCAGAGTGTCTCCTGAGATGGCTCCAGAGTTCCAGGTTGTGGCTTATGCCGTCCTGCCAAGTGAGGATGTAATTGCCCACAGTGCTGACTTCTCTACTGACAAATGCTTCAGCAACAAGGTGAGTGTAATTCTAGAGGTGTGCTGTGTGTTTGGTGTCTGCAGTCATGCCATGTCGTTCAAATCAAAGTCAAATTCAGGTGGCTAAATCACCTGAGGATTTCTAGCATATACTGGTTGTTGCACAGCTGTTTCTACTCTACCTGAGGACTCAAAGCAGTTAATACAAACTTACCCGCTCACTCCCATTTATACAAGCACCTTTTCAATGATGATGCAAGTCCTTTCTATCTAACACTGACACAGTGTTCATACAGTGTCCAACGTGGGCTACAGCCATCCCACTGGGACTCATGATTTGTCACTCACCACGGTGAAGCAGCTCATTTAGCCAGCAGTGAGTGGGGACTGATCACAGTAACTTCTACGGGTGTTTTGTGTGTGTCAGGTGTCAGTGGAGTTTTCACCGTCTTCAGCCGTCCCAGGTGAAGAGACCAACATGCAGGTGACGGCCCTGCCACGTTCTCTGTGTGGTGTGAGCGCCATCGACAAGAGCGTTCTCATCAAGGAGCCTGGGAAGACTCTGGATGCAGATAAGGTAACTGCTGATATTAACACCAGTGAGGTGGACACATCCCTTATTTCCAGAGCCCGTAGTGTCGTGAGTTACCAGCAGCTCAGGCCTTCGCTCTGGTACTTGTGTCCTGATAAGTATTCTTTGGGCAGTCGTACATTCAACTGTTTTAAACAGTCAAATGCTGAGTTTGTCTTAAAGCAAACTGGTATAAAAAATACAAGGTTACATATGCATGTGTCTGTGATGACAGTCTTTCTAGCGAGTAAGTAAGTACCATGCTTGTTGCTCATGTGGTTACAGACAGCAATATTTTAATCTTATAAAATTAATTCCTTTTGAGCAAATTAATATTTCAGCATGGAGATAAATCCAGGATCATGACTTTTTTTTAGCAAATAATTCAACCATGCAAACAAGTGTATCACCTGCCAGTCAGTGTCTGCTTTACTTGAGAAGAATTTAACTTTGCATCAAAACTGCTCAAATACGCGAGTATTTGTTGATGTTAAACATACAGCAAAACCTGGAAAAAGTGAGACTTAGTGAGTTTAAGGAGCTACAGAGACAGTTTCAAATGGAGAACACTTACTGTAGCCATGTACAGTGGGGCAAAAAAGTATTTAGTCAGCCACCGATTGTTCAAGTTCCCCCACCTAAAATGATGACAGAGGTCAGTAATTTGCACCAGAGGTACACTTCAACTGTGAGAGACAGAATGTGAAAAAAAAATCCATGAATCCACATGGTAGGATTTGTAAAGAATTTATTCGTAAATCAGGGTGGAAAATAAGTATTTGGTCAATAACAAAAATACAACTCAATACTTTGTAACATAACCTTTGTTGGCAATAACAGAGGTCAAACGTTTACTATAGGTCTTTACCAGGTTTGCACACACAGTAGCTGGTATTTTGGCCCATTCCTCCATGCAGATCTTCTCGAGAGCAGTGATGTTTTGGGGCTGTCGGCGAGCAACACGGACTTTCAACTCCCGCCACAGATTTTCTATGGGGTTGAGGTCTGGAGACTGGCTAGGCCACTCCAGGACTTTCAAATGCTTCTTACGGAGCCACTCCTTTGTTGCCCGGGCGGTGTGTTTTGGATCATTGTCATGTTGGAAGACCCAGCCTCGTTTCATCTTCAAAGTTCTCACTGATGGAAGGAGGTTTTGGCTCAAAATCTCACGATACATGGCCCCATTCATTCTGTCCTTAACACGGATCAGTCGTCCTGTCCCCTTGGCAGAAAAACAGCCCCATAGCATGATGTTTCCACCCCCATGCTTCACAGTAGGTATGGTGTTCTTGGGATGCAACTCAGTATTCTTCTTCCTCCAAACACGACGAGTTGAGTTTATACCAAAAAGTTCTACTTTGGTTTCATCTGACCACATGACATTCTCCCAATCCTCTGCTGTATCATCCATGTGCTCTCTGGCAAACTTCAGACGGGCCTGGACATGCACTGGCTTCAGCAGCGGAACACGTCTGGCACTGCGGGATTTGATTCCCTGCCGTTGTAGTGTGTTACTGATGGTGACCTTTGTTACTTTGGTCCCAGCTCTCTGCAGGTCATTCACCAGGTCCCCCCGTGTGGTTCTGGGATCTTTGCTCACCGTTCTCATGATCATTTTGACCCCACGGGATGAGATCTTGCGTGGAGCCCCAGATCGAGGGAGATTATCAGTGGTCTTGTATGTCTTCCATTTTCTGATGATTGCTCCCACAGTTGATTTTTTCACACCAAGCTGCTTGCCTATTGTAGATTCACTCTTCCCAGTCTGGTGCAGGTCTACAATACTTTTCCTGGTGTCCTTCGAAAGCTCTTTGGTCTTGGCCATGGCGGAGTTTGGAGTCTGACTGTTTGAGGCTGTGGACAGGTGTCTTTTATACAGATGATGAGTTCAAACAGGTGCCATTCATACAGGTAACGAGTGGGGGACAGAAAAGCTTCTTACAGAAGACGTTACAGGTCTGTGAGAGCCAGAGATTTTCCATGTTTGAGGTGACCAAATACTTATTTTCCACCCTGATTTATGAATAAATTCTTTACAAATCCTACCATGTGGATTCATGGATTTTTTTTTTTCACATTCTGTCTCTCACAGTTGAAGTGTACCTCTGGTGCAAATTACTGACCTCTGTCATCATTTTAAGTGGGGGAACTTGCACAATCGGTGGCTGACTAAATACTTTTTTGCCCCACTGTAAGTCACTAAGAACGATGTGGTGTTTATAGTAAAATTGTAGAACTTCTGTAAGATTTGGTAAACAGATACTTCAACTATAACACCTCATGTCTGCGGACACTTACTGCTGACTTAATCTTTTTTTTTTTCATAATTCTTCTTAGATAATCTAGCAATTCATTTGAACCTAATCTGTACTCATATTTACATGTAAGAGTTAAAAAACACATGTGGATCAAATGTGACCAGGCAGGCAGGCAATAAATGTTTGGAGCTTTTGCTGAACTGCACTTTTCTTTTCAGATATTTGACTTGCTCCCACTCAAGAAATCCTCAGGTATCCCGTATGAGGTTGATGATGCTACAGAATGCCTTAATGTGAGACCAAAAAGATATGTTTTGCCGTACCCCAGTCAAGAGCAAAATGACGCCTATGCAGTTTTCCAGGTAAAATACAAGTATACCTGTGAGTCCGTCAAACATAACGTAAATACAATAGTTTTTGTTGTTGCACCAGTTTTTGCTGATCTTTGTGTGCTGCTGAAATATCTAGAAAGTCGGACTGAAGATGGCGACAAACTTGCTTTTTCGATTGCCTTCATGCCTCAAGTTCAAAGGAAAAGTCTACCATGATGGCTCTCATGATGTCTACTATGGTGAATCATTTTCTTGTTTGTGTTGTGTCTGGCTATAAATTTTGCTTTGTATTTACCAAAAAGAAAACAGGAAATTAATTTTTCTTTTTTTATTTAGCTATGGCTCCCCGGTTTAGAGATGGTTCTATTCAACTAAGTAGTCCTGGTCGGGGATCTGCTGGGCAGCTTCCTGCACCAATAGTGACAGCTCGCTCTTTCTTCCCTGAGACGTGGATCTGGGATCTGGTGGAAGTTGGGTAAGTATCTGTTGTGAAGAGATCTGGTGCATATTCCATTTTTAAAAAGTTTATACGATCACATTTAGAAACCCATGTGAACTTTCTGCTGTGGATTTGCACACATGAAAAACATGAAAATAGAATAATTGTGAGTTTTTTCTTGAGCATGTTTTGATGCTTCAGGCTGATGTTTTGTCATATTTAAAGTTTTGTGGGATATATTTGTTAGAGATGTATTCTAAAACACTTCTTCAGCAGAGAATCAGAGAGGAGAAACACACAGGTTTTCTTGCTAGCAATGGCAGTCACCAGAGCGCTCGCACGAGAGAGTGAGGGCTCAGAGACTCGCAGCTCTGAGACTGCCCTGGTCTTTATTTATACATCAGTGGGCGTTTGTTCCTTACATTGGAATGTGGAGGTGTATATGTGTGTGTGTGTGTGTGTGCGTGTGTGTGTCAGAGTGTGACCCCGTAAACTTAAACGAAAATCCAACAGTTCATCTGTATGTAAAAAAGGGCACTTAGACTAAAGCTGACATAGCTACGTTTATCCTACCGTACAACAATAAGACGAGGTACGACCTCTCCCACGCTCCCAGGATGTGGGCGTGAATGCCAGAGCACTCTGGAATGCACGCAAAGCTTTTGCAGACTATTAAGGATCGCACATCCTATCACTACCATATGTAAACTTATATTATTAAAAGATTATACTGACTACTGAGTACAATTTTCTATTGACAATATTATTTCACTGTCATCAGCAACGTGGAGCTCTTTTACTTTGTCAATGCAACAAATACAAGTAATTCACACTGCAGGATGTAACTATGATATACAAGTAATTTACAGACATAAAAACATGTTTGATTATGTTACAGAATGTGTTTGTGTGTATCTGCTGCTTCAGAGACGATGGAAAAAGGGGCGTGTCCCTGACTGTCCCAGACACCATCACCACCTGGGAGACGGAGGCTTTCTGTTTGTCCTCTCAGGGTTTTGGTTTGGCTCCTCGTAAAGAAATGAAAGTCTTCCAACCTTTCTTCCTTGAACTCACCATGCCCTACTCCATCATCCGGGGGGAGCACTTTGAACTGAGGGCGACTGTCTTTAACTACCTGACCAGCTGCATCATGGTAATGAATGATTAAAGTGTTTAGATACATGTCTGTTCATAGCCAAGGAAAACCATACTGAAAAGATGACTTTCTAAGCAAAATTTATATCATAGTTATTAAAATACAATAGAAAATATTTTTTCTGCAATATAACCATGCAGGATGCAGGCCGTTCTTGAAGGGCCTCTGCTCACCAACACCTACAAGCTCACCTGCAAGCACTGACACCAGGATTGCCCAATCACATGTCTTTACACTACCAGCCCTCCTCTAGCTTTCTTTGTGCGCTCATGCACCTTGTAGAACAGAGTTTAGTGTGGAGGCTGTAAGAAAACAGATGGAGGGAAACGATTAGGAAGGGAGTGATTAAAGTATCCAAGTAAAATGAAGGTCTACTTTGATCATGAGTTCATAACATCAAACTTGTGCATTCGTTTAGATGCTTAAAAATGTGTTCACATTTGAACTCAGGTTTAAATGTAGCCATGTCTGTGTTCCTCGTACAGGTTACTGTCACTCCTGGGCCGTCCTCAGATTACACCCTCACGCCTCTCTCTGGTGATCTGTACACATCCTGTTTGTGTGCCAACGAGCGCAAGACCCTCAGGTGGACCATGATCCCAACAGCCTTAGGTGAGGATCAGGCTTTGGTCCTCCACACTGCCAGGAAACCGCTGTGTGGCAGGCTGAGTACGACCCAAGTGCAGCACCCAGAAGCAGGAAGTGAACTCTCAGGAAGTGACTTAAAAAGAATCCACATAAGATGGCTAAATAGAATAAATGAGATTAAAACAATAAAGAGCAATTATAAAAGCACTATGTGAGAAATACTGCTGAAATAGAAGTTATCATAATGAAATGAGAGAATCTGAGACCCAATAAGCTATATTCATGGAATTTAGAAAGCTGTGTGTGCATTAGACGACAGTGAGTGTGCAGTGTAGAGCTAGGACATGTAGACAGTCAAATGCAGCTGCAAATCCAGGTAAACCAAGAATATAACCCCTGTGTTTGGAAGGCTAAAGGTGGGGGTTGTAGGGAGTGGGGCAGAACGTCTATACCTCCAGTCTGAGGGCAGCAGCTGCCTCCATCCTCATGCTTTACTTAATGCAGCTGTCTTAGCCAATTACAAGTCATTTTGAAACCTTCCTTCCAATTCATTATGCATGTTCCCTTGGTCAGTATCATTAGAACAGACTGTTTGCAGTTGCATTGCCATGCAAATGATTTCTTCTTAATCTTAAATGGATCTTATGATTTGCAGTACTTTGGCCTCCAGCAGGACTCAGCAGCAACCCTGACATCATTTTGGACTGTTTTTTTCAGCTCATGTTTTTCATGCCTGATGCAGTAAAATTTCCAATTGTAATTGATCTTACCTTCGATTTAGAACCAACATTAAATCTAGAGATCTAGATTTAGATCTAGTGTGATCACAGTTAACCGCCTCCTTTTGTCCCAACACATTTCCATCTGGTTTCTACAAAATCTGTAAAATAACCTCGGTAACCTTTATTTTAATGGAGAGACAAAGAAGGTGACCTGTGCTGCTGCTTTTAGGGGCTGTGAATGTGACTGTGTCTGCTGAGGCCGTAGCGTCCCATGTGTCATGCGATAATGAGGTTGTGAGCGTACCAGACAGAGGTCGCATCGACGTGGTCACCAAATCTCTCATAGTGAAGGTCAGTGTCATAAATACGAGACGAGAAAAACATTTTTACTCATAAAATTTAAATTGTTACTCATTTTAAAGATACTTTTCCTCAGGCCGAGGGAAGTGAGACGACAAAGACGTACAACTGGCTTCTTTGTCCAAAAGGTCAGTGTGATGTCCATCAGTCACAAAGTTTAAATAAAGAAATGACCTAAATGCTCAAAGTTAGCAGTGGAGTGCACTGTGTACATAAAATGTTATTTTTTTAAAGTAAAAATGTCATCTTTTACTTTCACAAAATGTAACGATATGTGCTGAAGATCAGGCCACCTGGTGACTTTGAACAGTAACTCTGTTGTAGTCGTGACTTCCTGATTGGACGTTTGTTGTGTCTGTACACAGGAAGCCCGCTGACGGAGGAAGCAGAGATACATCTGCCTGAGAATGTGATAGAAGGATCTGCCCGCACTTCTGTATCAGTCCTGGGTAAACCTCATGATTTCATCTCAATTTTATTCAGCCAAATAAAATATGGCAGGTTAAAGCTTTGTTAAAAAGGCAAATTACTAAAGCAACAGAAAATAAAAGAGACGTCATGTTCAAGTAAAAGTAAAAACCGTATTCAGCTTTTAAAAGATGATTTCATTTATAAATAGACCCACGTCTTCCTGGCCTTGTGTGAAAAAGAAATGGACCCCAAAAAGGCTGTTTGTGCCATTCTGTGCAGGAAGAACTGCAGTCTAGCTTTAGTCATAAGTGTTTTTGAAACGCTGAGTTTTGGCCCAGTCACACCAGAGGGTTTTCCAGCGCAATCGTTCTGGTCATGCAGAATCATGTCAGTAGGATTTAAGTCCAGATTTTGACTCGGCCACTTTCTGGCGTCCTGGATCATTTTCCATCTTAACCCTCTGCGGTCGACAGAAGCGCCGACACGTCAAAATCACATGACCAATTTAAGACGACACAGCCACAAGATAGTGATGGGATTTCTTTCTCTTGTTGGAGAACCGGCTCTTTCGGCTCGGCGCATTAAAAAGAGCCGGGACTTTCAGCTCCCAACCGGCTCTTCAGGTTGTTTTGTTGGTCGAAAGTAACGGACTTCAGACTATATACCAGTTCTTGAATTGTGTCGATGGGCCACGTAAAACCAGAGTTATGATAAAAAATACACGTGATGTTTTCTTCTTTACAAAACAGTGGTGTTTACAGCAGGAAGAAGGTAAAAACGGTGTTCTCTACAGACAGCGCTAGCAAACACTCTCTGCTTGCGCGTGAAAAAATAAAATAAAAAACACTCCTTCCCTATTGGTGTTAGAGTTTACCATGTCAGCCAATCAAAAAATGATTTGGCAACATGTGACGCTTGGTTATTTAGGGAGAACGGCATTTTTAGTAGTGACGGAAAGCGAGCAAAAGAGAGAGAGAGAGCGAGTTTTCATATGTCACACATTAGTGACGTTTGGAGGCTGTAGTTAGTGTGTTGTGTAGTTATTGTGTTGTATTGTGTGTCAGTTAGACTGCTGAATGTCACATTTGCTCCAAAAACGCCGTCAAAGGCAGAGTCCAGTGTAAACGCTGTTCCCACATGGAAAACTGGACTGATGCTCCTCCTGCTGTCAGACCTGGTTCAGGCCTGTGCTGTTCTCCTCTGTCTTATACTGAACACGAATAATTTGTGTGCCTTCTTATTTGATGCAGCACAGCTGATTGTTCTGTAAATAGATTTAAATGGTTATATAAAAAACGCCTGAGGCCTGGGCTGCATTTTTAGGTAAATAGTACCATATAACTTTGTTGTTTGCAAAACTCGTGCATAATTTTATTCTATCTATTTGCATTTCAAGTTATGAAAATGATTCGTTAAACATGTTTGTGGGTTTTACAGTAAAAAATGTAACTTTTTCTACTCGGATTTTGACATTTTTGTCTGAATTTAGATCAACTGTGCTAATATAGTATACCAAAAGGAAAAAATAACTCAAATTTCAGATATTTGAAGTTGTGCTGAAAGTAACGATACCAAACAAGGCAAGATAAACAGTTTTTAAAGGTGAGATATAGAGGTAAAATCAAAAGTAGTCAAAAACGGCCAATTATACCCTGACCCCAGAGGGTTAAATGCCCAAGTTTTAGATTTAAGGCACAAATTGATAGCTGGACATTCTCCTGGTAGAGAATTCTTCCCTCCAGGTCGTGGCGAGCTACTGAAACAGCAGAGGCATGATTTAACACTGGGCACCAGCTGCCTTAACCAGACTCCTCCGTCGCTAACCACCTGAACCCAATGCCCCACCCCTCCCCTGCAGCTGAGCTGCAGACACCCCTACGCCACACAGCCCCAGAGCATCACACTGCTACCACCACTGTTGGTATGATATTCTTTCTATGAAATGATGCGTCACTTTTAAGCCAAATGCAACAAAACTCAAAACGTTTTCTCTTCAGTCCATAAAATATTCTCCCAAATATCTTGTGGAGCATGGAGATGTTTTTTTTAGCTAATGTGAGATAAGCTTTTGTGTTCTTCTTGGTCAGCAGTGGTTTTGTCCATGAATGCTGTTTTTGTCCCGTCTCCTTTCTATTGTTGAATCGTAAACTCAGACCTTTACAGAGGAAGGCAAGGCCTTCAGTTCTGGGTGTTGTTGGGATTCGCTTGACTTTTTCGGTGAGTCGTCGATGTGCTAATGGAGTAATTTCGGCCACATCTTTTCTAGTTTTCTCAGTTTGTGGATAATGGGTTCCAACATGGTGCACTGGTGCTCCAAAGCTGTAGAAATTGTTTTTAACCCTGTCCAAACTGATAGATCTCAAGACTTCTCGCCTATTTTGGATTTTCTTTTGGTCATGGCAACGACGTGTTTCTTTTTGACGTCTTTTAGCCTGCTTCCCTTTGTCAAACAGATTGTACTTGAGTGATTTCTTGATCCAGCAGCTCTGGCCTTAATCAGGCCTGGGTCTGGTTGTTGAAATGAAACTCAGTCTTCCCAGAAATATTTGGTTAATCACAGTCAATCTACGATTTTCAGTTTGGATGTTTTGTCGCTCAGTAAATGAAATCATCATTTAAAATTGCATATTGAAGTATTCAGGTTATCTCTGCCCAATAATACAAAGTTGTTTTATGCTAGTTTTGTTAGTTTTAGTGAATCAGTGTTTTTGATCAGGTGACATCCTCGGCCGGGCTCTGAAGAACCTGGATGGATTGCTGCAGATGCCGTATGGATGTGGGGAGCAGAACATGGCTCTCCTGGCCCCCAACATCTACATCCTCCACTACCTGAAAGGCACACAGCAGCTCACCGCAGCCATCATGGAAAAAGCTACTAACTTCCTCACCAGTGGCAAGTTTTTATTGTTTCCTCTAAGAAGGAAATCATTTGAATCACTTCAACACACACGGTTCAAGAAACAAGCCGACATGAGGCAGAACATTAGCCACAGCTTTTGGTCAAATGCATCATTTTCCTCATCTGTCAGCAAGAGTCATTGAATTTCCCAAATCTCGATGTACACATGCAGATCCATAAACAAATGGAGTCCAATCATCACCATAGCAACAATGTCTCGATCATGGTGTCCCTGTTGTTACAGGATACCAAAGACAGCTCAACTACAAAAGTGCTGACGGTGCTTACACCACATTTGGAACAGGACCAGGAAACACTTGGTGAGAACATCACTGATCAAACATGTCACAAACCAGAGAGGTTACACTGGTTTTTAAATGTCCCACCAAACAGAAGACGTTTCTTGAAGTTTGACTACCCATTAATAACATAAACATGTCTACCTCTAATACTTTAAATAATTCTCCATTTAATCCTTTGACTAAGCCAACATTAACAATACCTCTTGGTTAATACTGTGTAATTTAGTAGGTAAGAAGGAGTATTAGAGCCACATAAAAATGTTATTGATCATTATTAGAATAAAGTCGAATTTTAAAGCTTAAAGTTATTTTACTTTAAGAAAAAGTCTAAATACTATTTCAATAATAAAGTCTTAATACTGTTATGTGAAAAAAGTCAAATTCAAATCTAAGATAACAGTTGAAATGATTACAGTTGTTGTTTCAAACGACTGCTATACCCTGTATAAAATGCCTTGAGTAGATGTAGTGAAATAAATCAGTGGTCTTGTGATACAGCATAGATCCTCTTTATTCCACGAGCGTGGAACCATCGGTATCCTTGCATCTGTACATTAGCAGCCATTTCCTTTTATACAAATCTAACCACATGCAGCTTTCTGCACCACTTTCTGCTTTTCAGTGTACTTATACTTACTGCCACGCTGTTTTATTGCTACAATGACATCAGTTCCTTCCTTGTTACTAAAACTGAGTCTGAAGTACGATTTCACTAATTCAGAGGGGAAAGCAACCGTGGCAGTTTGTCCTGAAATAACTGTGATATCCACATTTCTGCTTTTGTCTCAAAATACATTTTCAAATTTAACCTTGAAATTTCAACTTTATTTTCATAATGATCAGTATTTCTTTCTCTTAATGTGACCTCACAGCCAAACATTTCCATCGTTGTAAGACGTGTAAGTGTTGTTTTCTTTCTGTCAGGCTGACTGCGTTTGTGGTAAGAAGTTTTGCCAAAGCTCAGTCTTTCATCTTTATTGATCCCAGAAAGATCGAAGAGTCTAAGACCTGGCTGCAACATAAACAACAAGAAAATGGCTGTTTTGAAAAGTCTGGGAAACTCTTCAACAACGGAATGAAGGTAACCTGCAGTTCTTCGCTGTTAGACTGTGGAAACAGCCTCCAGTCTGGATTTAACAAATTTTATTAATAATGTCATGCATACATGGAAAACACTGTACTACATACTGTAATAGCTCACATCAGTATATCCTATTATTTTATTTAAGAAATAATTTCCATACATCTTGTTCCATTCACACCAGCACTGCCTTCTATGTAGCATTCACACATATTTATACAAAATACAAAGTATGCACTAGAGACCAACTTAGGATTACTATCTTGCCCACAAATATTTGGAATGCAGGCTGGAGCAGCTGGGAATCAAACCACCAACCTTCTGATTAGTAGATGACTACACAAACTGTTTATAAGGTTGGGGAAACCCGAGGTGAAGAAACATCCATCTCACTGGAAATACAATGTCCAGATGAACAAAATCAACTTCCTGTCCATCTCTTTAGCTGGATGTTTGAACATGCATCAAGACATTCATGATACTAAAACCACATGCAGCTGAAAATCATTTTCATGACTTCATATCCCTGAATGTTGGTGCATTGATGATAAAGTGTCTATGATGTCTTCTGTTGACAGGGTGGTGTATCTGATGAAGTGACTCTCAGTGCGTACGTTACTGCTGCCTTCTTGGAAATGAATACATCCCAACATGTGAGTAGACTCAAAGAATATCAAGGTATTCAACAAAAAAAGGAGTACTGTTTGTGCTGCTGAGCCATGGAGTTAGGTTTAACCAGCAGTCTAGCACCCTGCTGGTATGTGCTGGATTGTCTCATGGGCACCTGGGGTCTTGCCTGGTGTGATAGACCCCAGCCTCTATGGATCTTGTACTCAGAGCTTGTTCTTGTGCTGCCATGATTAGTGCCTCTTTTCTGTCTTTCAGTCCAGCTTTTTCCAGCCACTGGTAGGATTTCTGGGTATTATCTACTTCCTCTATCTGCCGGTGGTACATACTGTGCAGGGGCCTGTCCTTCCATGATGGTTCCTCGCCTTCCTCCTCTTTCTTGAGTTTCTGCCGCCTGAGGTATTCACTGAGCACGCGGTCAGTGGGGGCCATCTTCCTCGTACTCGTGAATATTCGTTGTTTCATCTTGGAATGTGGTGCTGACACTCACCAGTCCCTGGCCTCCTTCCTTCCATTTAGCATGTTGGACTTGGGGTGAAACCCTCCATGCATGGTTAGGAACTTTCTTGTCTTGATGTCAGTGGCTTCTATCTCCTCCTTTTGCCAGCTTATTATTCCAGCAGGGTACCTGATGACGGGCAGGGCAGGCGTAGGTTTTGATAGGCCGGATCTTGTCCTAACATTCAGCTGACTTCTCAGGATTTGCCTGACCCTCTGCAGGTACTTGGTGGTAGCAGCTTTCCCAGCAGCCTCTTTGTGGTTCCCATTTACCTGTTGGATCTCCAAGTACTTGTAGCTGTCCTCTATGTCTGCAATGTTGCCTTCTAGTAGTTAGATTCCCTCAGTTCTGCCTACCTTTCCTCTCTTTGTTGTCATCCGGCTACATTTCTCCAGTCCGAACGATATTCCAATGTCATTGCTGTATATCCTGGTGGTGTGGATCAGTGAATCGATGTCTCGTTCACTCTTGGCATACAGCTTGATGTCATCCATGTACAGCAGATGGCTGACAACTGCTCTATTCTGTAGTCAGTATCCGTAGGGACAGAGCATCTCCTTGATAGATGGTGACTTGTGCTATGGGCTTGAAGCTGGCCTCTAGTGTTGTACACCACATCCCCATTGAGTTCTTGATGAAGGCTCTTAAAGTCCTGTTGATCTTGTACAGGTCTAGGCATTCCAGGATTCAGCTGTGGGGCATTGAGTTATAGGCCTTCTTGTAATCAATCCAGGCAGTCTCGGCTGATTGTTACAAGTAGCTGGTGTTGTGCACCTCTGGTATTCTTGCCAATGAGTGGGGCACAGGAACATGTGTCTGTTCATCTTAGCCACTATGATGTCTGACAGGAGCTTCCATGTGGTACTGAGGCAGGTTATTGGTCAGTAGTTGGATGGGACCAATGGGACCGATCCCTTCAAGACTGTCTGGCCTAGTTGGATGGGACAGATTCCTTCAGGACTGTCCGCCCTACAGTTAGCCATTCTGGGTGTCTGTCGTCAACTAACAGCTGGTTAATTTATGCTGCCAGACGCTCATGGAGTGCAGTCAGCTTCTTCCACCAGTAGACGTGAGCCATACTAGTGTATGGCAAGGTGCTGGCCAAGGCTGTTAGTCGTTGCTTGGCAGTTTCCTTGGACAGCTTGCTATACTTCTTCTTGGGCACCGTCTTTGTCACACTTTTCTGCAGCTCCGATAGTTGGCTAACCTCCCTCCTTGATCTTAGCCTCTAGTCTCCTTCTCCTTGTGGCTGTTCAACCTGTAGCCAAGCATCTCTCTGATCACTGCTGCTGTACTGTAGATCAGCTTGTTAGTCTCGATAATCGTGGCTGTATGTATCGCATTTACATCATCTAGCAGATCTTCACATCTTGGTAACCAGCTACGGGGGATCCAGTTTTCAAGTTTTGCCATGATCCTATCTTTCAGGTCACATCCTCTCGCACTATAGCACTTGGGGCTTGGTACAAATCTCGGGTGGCGGTGATGACATCTCCCCCCCTGACCTGTCGTCCTGGCTCCCCCTTGCCGTACCATTTGTGTTGCACCTCGTCAATCTCTAGCTGTGAGAGCAATACCCTTCTTTCGAATGTTGGAACACTGAGCTATTAGTGTTTTCGCCGTCAATGTGGATGCTGGGTATCGAAGATTCCATAGGCCCCTCATCCTATTCATGTAACCCCTTCTGCCAGGGTTACTTATATAGTAGCATTCCAACAACGCCCTATTTTCATCTCTTGCCCACCAATGCCTTCTTGTTCCAATAGTTGATCCGGGTGACGTCCGAGCTGGTATGCATATATAAATACATACACAAAAGTGTATAAACCAACAATATAATATACAATCTAATATATATATTACATATACCCCAAAAAGTTGATTCTGTTCATCTGGACGTTTTCAGTGGGAGAAACGTTTCGTCACTCATCCAAGTGACTTCTTCAGTCTCAGCTGACTGCAGGTTTCAATCTTATAAACAGGATATTTGCATAATGACTGAAACCAGCCCACTGAAGGAACAATGGGCTGGGAGGTCAGTTCCTTAATCGTAATTATGCAAATTCTCATGACCATTGATCAACAACCAGTGATCAAAGACAACTGATCAAAACCCACTGATCAATGGCCATCAGTACCATTCACAGAGAGTTGGGGAATGGCTGCAATCACAGCATTGTAAGATGGTGACAGATGTACCCTTATGCCCCCTCCTCCATTCAGAGATGGTCTTTCCTTTTTCACGTAAATGGCCTCCTTGACCCTACACTCAAACCACCGTTCCTCCCTGTCCAGGATGTTACATCCTCATCATTGAAAGAGTGTCCACTAGCCTGTAGGTGTGAATAGACTGCAGAGTCCTGGCTTGACGAGGTGGCTCTTCTGTGTTGTCCTATCCTCTTAGCCAGAGGTGGTTCGATTTCCCCGATGTATAGATCCTGGCAATCCTCCTGGAACTTAACAGCGTACACTATGTTACTCTGTTTGTGTCGGGGTGGACCAATTTTTGGCGCAGCGTGTTTTGGGGTTTAAAAGCCACAGAGACACAGTGTTTAGAAAAAAATGTGCCTCAGCTGTTCTGATACTCCTGACACATACGGGATCACTACAGGTTTTCACTTAGGCAGCGGTTGTCCTTCTCTCCTGGATCGGCTGGAGCTTAGGTTTACGGTACACTTCAGCTTTTAGATGTCCTCCATTACTGATGGAAATCTCACAGTCTAAGAACGCTAACCTGACACTTTTCATATCCTCCCTGGTGAATTTGATGTGTTGTTCCACCGAGTTAATGTGATCTGTGAATTGTGGAACATCCTGAGAATTGATTTTCACCCAGGTGTCATCCACATACCTGAACTCTCACCAGCAAGAACTTGTATCACCACCCAACCTGTACAGTGTTTTTTCAATATGTTCTTTATATTGTAAATACTACGAGAAGATTGCTCCACTCTTTGCTTGATCTGTACTTTCCTCTAATTGCTGTGTTTTCTATTATCACGCTGATGTTTTGAGTGACTGAATCAGGAACTCTGCCTCCTATTCTTCTCACACTGGGTTTAATGAAAGAAGGTTTCTGTTTGTCCATTGAAGTTCTTTGTTGTGATCTTTTAAAGGATCCTGTGATGATCCAGAGCCTGGCTTGTCTCAAGGAGTCTCTCAGTGACCTGAGCAACACCTACACTACAGCTCTGCTGGCCTATGTGTTCACTCTGGCAGGAGACGTGGAGACCCGAGCTCACCTTCTGCAGCACTTAGACACAGTTGCAGTGAGGGAAGGTGAGTTATCCTTTAGCAGGACATCATTCAGGCTTTATTAGCATCACCGTGACTGTTATTGTGTTTGTAGGAGGTTTCCTCTACTGGTCTCAGACAGCAGCAGAAACATCAGCCTCCCTGTCAGTGGAGATCAGTTCTTATGTGCTGTTGGCCAAACTCAGCGCCTCCCCGACTGCTGAGGATCTGGGATATGCCTCTGGTATTATCAGGTGGCTGACTGGGCAGCAGAACTATTACGGAGGCTTCTCCTCCACTCAGGTACGACACCACCCGAACAGCATGAAGCTCATCTTTGAGTACAGTCTTAGACAAAATCAGGGACAGAAGAAATAATACTGGAGCTTTCAGTTTTCTATCAGATATGTAAAACAGATTTGTTTTAGCCAGACAGAGAAGTTTTTATTCTTTAGTTAGAATATGACATTTAAGTTTTGTCTAAAAATTCATTGTTTTAACAGAATAGCAATGTTACCTCAGACTTCTGTACCAACTACACGTAACAGCCTGTAAATAACAGATCACCTGCGAGTTTATACCTGTAATTTCTATACTTTGATAATTCTCAGTTAAAGATATTTTAACCTGTTTAACGTTTATTTAACCAGGAAGTGAACTTTGGAAAACTTGAGATTAAGGATCTCTTTTGTGAGAGGGTCTCAAAGTGACACAGGCTGTTTTAACTTAATGTCTATTCCACTTAAGCCCATGAAATATGGAGACATATGCTGTGTGTGTTAACCACAATGAATCCATCCTGTAGGACACGGTGGTGGCTCTTCAGGCTCTGGCTCTCTACTCCACTCTGGTGTTCAGTGCTGAAGGTTGGAGCACAGTGACAGTTCAGGCTCCCAGCAGTCAGCTGACGTTTGATGTAAATCAGGGCAACAAACTGCTCTACCAGGAGGAGGCGCTGCAGGACGTGTCAGGAAAATACAGCCTGGAGGTGAAGGGCACTGCATGTGCTTCAGTGCAGGTCAGTGACAGCATCACGTGAGAAGCTCCTGGTTGATGTCAGAGAAAGGGTTTCTTCTTTTTATTTTTACTTATACAACTTCAGAGAGCATTAGCATTGTCACATGTAATAAAGCTCATCTTGCACATGTATTGTCATACACAATAAAGACATTAGACCTGGCAGTAATAACTGTAGAGAGTACAATGCTATTTTAAAGTAAATTGGAGAACTGAGCAAAAATAAATGAACTTTCTGTCTGTATCAGAATCAGGGAAACTATTAATCCCAGAGGGAAACTGAGTTGTCATAGCAGCAAATATACAACAAACATCAAGCACTCGTATAAAATGAGTGTAGATATAACAGAGATACTGATATTAAGATGAATATAGACATATAGGTATGACTATAAAAGTATGTGTGCTAATATGTGTCATGGTGTAGAACAGTGACAGCCGGGTGCATTGAGGTGTGATTAGTTCTGTTCCACACGTGACCCAAGTGTGTTTCCCAGATTTCTGCCACCTACAACATCCCAACACCTGCTGATGTCACCACTCTCAGTGTGAAAGTCCATCTAGAGGTCAACACCAGTGAATCTGCTCGACCCAAATTCACTGTGCAAATACAATCACTGTAAGTATGTGACAGGCTAGAGGAGCGCTCTTTACCCGTGTGGAGGAACTGCTGGTAGATGAAAAGCAAGTGTGCACACAGGTCAGTATAATCACACTGTTCAAACACAGGTACAGTGGAAAGGAGGAAACTACAAACATGGTGATCCTGGACATCAAAATGCTCTCTGGATTTTCCCCAGACCCCGAGTCTTTGAAGAGTGTGAGTAATTAGACAGATTCTACCAACGAGTGCATCTCATGTGATAAATGTGAGGATAATAATAAAATGATGTCATCTCCTCACAGCTCAAACGTGGCCTCCTGGTGAGTCGTGTTGAGCAAAAGGAGGATCACGTTCTGGTGTACTTAGAGGAGGTAAGTGAAAGTCACCGTGGGGACACCAGATGATGATCTTTGGGACAAACTGTGTCTGGGATTGTTTCTGTCTCGTCCAGTTATCAAAGGACACAGCCATCAACCACAGCTTAGAGATCATCCAGGAGCTCCCAGTGGACAACCTGAAGCCAGCCGTGGTCAAGATCTATGACTACTACCAACCAGGTCCAAGTCTAACTAAGCTTTACTCCAACAGCACACTGACACACTTCAGAGGATCAGACTGAACAGTTCATACAAGCTGATGTTTCCATCAGTGACTCAGAGAAATGACACGTTCATGTTTTTCTACCATGTTTCTGTCAGGTGACCAGGCTGAGACCCAATACATGTTTGTCTCGTGAGCTGCAGGTACGAAGCTGTAACAACACACAAGGACACCTTTCACACACGTTCATGTTCACAGCATCAATGCAAAGAACTTTGAGCTTTTACTAACTTGTATTCTTCGTCTCACAGTTTGAAGAAGCTGTGGCTGGTCCTGAGGTTTAAACCTGCATTTGAATAAAGATACTTTTTCTGCTCACATGTGTGTAAGCGTGTGTGTTAACAGCTCCAGTATTATTAATGCTTCTTTAATAACAGGCTTCATTATTAATAATCGGCAGAATGGAAAATATAGTGCTGTGAATGCACCGCTGAGACTGGCCTCATGCCACATTTCTGTCTTTGTGCAGGTTTAGACAAAAACAAAAAGGTGCAAGTGGGCAACAAGTGGGCAACAAGTGGGCAACAAGTGGGCAACAAGTGGGCAACAAGTGGGCAACAAGTGGGCAACAAGTGGGCAACAAGTGGGCAACAAGTGGGCAACAAGTGGGCAACAAGTGGGCAAAACATTAAAAAAGCTAAACGTGCTCGTGGGAGACATTCAGTGACAGCTGGCAAGTGACGTCCACGGAAATAGAAGAAAGCAACATGATGGTCATGTGTACATGTGTGTACGTGTGTGTGTGTGTGTGTGTGTGTGTGTGTGTGTGTGTGTGTGTACGTGTGTGTGTGTGTGTGTGTGTACGTGTGTGTGTGTGTGTGTGTGTGCGTGTGTGTACATGTGTGTGTGCCTGTCTGTGTGTGTGCGCGTCTGTGTGTGTCTGTGTGTGTCTGTGTGTGTAAGCTGGAGGAGGTCTGGGCCTCTTTGCTTAAGCTGCTGCCCCCGCAACCCGGCCTTGGATAAAGCGGATGAAGATGGATGGATGGATGTGTTACATGGAAAAATACAAAGATCAGTTTCAGAGAGCTTGTTGGAACAAATGTGTCATTGTTAATAGTCTTGTAACGTTGTGCACACAGTCACTACATGAATCTGTGACTGTTTAGTTCAATTTGATTGTTTGCCATTAAATAATGTGGTGGCAGATTTCTTTTCTCATGTATTAATCACATATTTAATCACATCACATTAGTTATAGTAATATCACTTTCTCACTTTACCATAGTAAGAGCACTCCTGTCACTAGTTTACATGCATGTGGAAAGTTACCACAGTGAGGCCGTTGTATTGGGAGACGTTAAACAGATAGTGGGACTCCTTCTGCTTATCAGGGTTATAAATCTTTAGGTAATGGCCAAGCAGAAAACAAGGTCATAATTCTCTCTGTGAGGGAGGAGGTATAGCCCCCCTCTCACGGGGGGGATATACCAACATGTGAGAGTCTGTGGATGTTCTTTGTCTGTGTGTCTGTATATAAGATGTAAGGGTGGTGGCCACAATTCAGAGATCACACATGCAGGAATTTTAAAAAGAACCAAGAGAGGCACTGAAAAGGATCTGCAACGGGGAGATGTTTTGATTTGGGAGCATTTTCAATGGGACCAACAGGGAAAGCCTCGCTTCCTTACTGCTGCAATTATTGGGTGCAGGTTCCTAGAAACTCAGTTTGGCTATTCTAGTGGGTATTCTTGTTGCAGTGGTAAGTGCAGGATCTTCGAAGCTCAACAAGTTCAGCCTTCTAGTGTATGGTCTTTTAGCAGTTTTGCACCAGCAAAAAAGCCAGAAAGGCCGGACAGCGGACGCGCTTGTTCGTACAATGGACGCTGGGCCCAGCAAATGGGGGCGTCCCTACAGGTGGTCCGGGTGAAAACCCAATTTTTATTTTTATTTTTTTATCTTGTTTTATTTTAATTCTTTGGCCACAGAGTTTGGTCTGGTTTAAAAAAAATCCAAGTGTGAGAAAGAAAGAGCTGTCGACAGAGAAAAGAGTTGTTGTTTTTTTGTTGTTGTTTTATTTTTTTTTGGACGGACCGCTGGGAGGGAAACCTCAGGAATTCAACGCCTAATTTCAGGACCGTCATGGGAAGGACTCTGTCCTTAGTTTACGGTGTTTAGCACTTTTGCACCACAAGGAAATCCAGGTTTTGATTGCATGATTTATCTATTTTTTCTCTTTCAGAAATATGGGAAAGAATACATGCAGTATGAAGTGTGTAGAAACTGAGGAATGCAGTAAAGAGAAGTGTGTGTGTGTGTGTAAGAGGTGCTGTGGGTGGTGTATAACCAAGAGTGATGGACAGAGATGTGTTAAAATGTGGACAGAAGAATAAGAGAGGGAAAGTGTTGATAAGTAGTGATGAAAATGATATTAAATATGTCTTAGTGTGTTTGTACGGGTGGCTACTGTTGTGGAAATTTATTAACAAAGCCTGCAGACACGATGAGCAGTTAAATGGTGATAGCGGCTTGTCCGTTTCTTTTAGTTGAGCTACCTTAATAAAACTATTTATTTGAACCCTTTTGCCTCCTTGACTCCTTTTTCTGAGCCGGACACTTTTTGTTACTTCCCCCTCACCACCTAGACCCCTCAGGGGAACGTAACAAGTGTTGCGGGAATCGCCGTCTTGTGTGTGACTGGGTGCAGTAAGGAGTGTATGTGATGTGTGTGTGAGCATGCGCGTGAAGGAAACGCGGGGAGCGGAAGAAGAAAAAAGAGAGAGAGAGTGTGCCATGGGTAGAGAGGGCGACCGGGAGCAGCGTTCTAACGGGCTACAGGCTATGCAGTGTGTTTTCGAAGTGTGCAGTACTGTTATTAAAGCCTCATCTCTTCAGTACTCTCCGGTGCCTCGGCTGATTTCTGTCTGCCTCACTACTCCACAAAAGTGAAGGGAGTTAACCCCGAAGGAGGACAAACTTCGGCCCTGGAGGAAGCATCTCCCCTCGCGTCTCCCGACCACGGTCAGGGGACTGATGGCGAGGAATGGTTAACACAAGGATTTAAACTTATTCAACACTAGATTCGACACAGCGAACACCATGAGACCAGACAGTGTGCGCACCGTGGATGACGTCAGTGCGCACACTGTGTCTGAGGAGGATGTGTGGATGTGCTTCAGGAAGGTGAACGCACGCAAAGCTAAAATTTTTGACATGAATCGGCCTGTAATTTGCGATTTGTTATAATAACAATACTAATAATAATACTAATAATACTAATAATAATAATAATAATACATTCTATTTAAAAATAGCGCCTTTCAGAAAACCCAAGAACACTGTACAGCAAATAAAGCAGATATATGTTTAAAAAAAAAACAGAAAAACTGGAAATATACACAACAATAAGAGCATGCAGAGGTTTAAAGATAAGGACTTTTACACAGGTGAGTTTTGAGGGTGGACTTAAAAAGAAAAGTGACTAAAAGCCCCCCATTGTAATAAGACAAGCGGAAAGAACAGAGAGAGAGAAAGAAAAGATGAAGATCTGAGGCACTGAGATGGGAAGTTCATCTGTACTAAATCAGAAAGGTATGGTGGAGAGAGACAGAATGAATAGCCTTAAATGTATAAAGGATTATTTTAAAATAAATGCGAAATTTAACTGGGAACCAGTGAAGCTGCTTCAGGATTGGGGAGATGTGGTGGGTAGAGGAAGTCCTAGTAATAATACGGGCAGCAGAGCTCTGGACACGTTGGAGGTTGTTGATGGATTTTTTTTGTAAGGCCAAATAATAGTGAATTACAGAAAGAAGCCATTTACGTCTACTGTGAGCGACCATCTTTGAACAGAGGCGGTGGTTTACGACACCAACTGTCTGCCATCTATAATCCTGTTTTGAGATCCCTTCCCAGACGCCTTAACGCCCATTTGCATCCTGGGCCATCTGACCTCAGGAAATCACACGATAGGGTGGGGCCAGGTTTCACAATGAGCTCACCCGAAACTCTGGCTGATTAGGACCCACACCCGCTTTCACACCTTGGCTCATGTGATTAGGTAGAGGATCATCAGGGGGTCCTTTTGTCCCTCTTTGGGGGAAACTCCCACTGGGTTTAAATCTGGGACTCCCCACCAATTGGACCCTTAGAACTGAAGAAGCTTCTCGAATGAGAGGTGAAACGTCTTCAAGCAACTCAAAGAAGTCCAGACGCTTTTCTTTCCAAACTCCTTAGACAACTGAATGGTATATTTACGAAAAATGTGTCAGAGTGGAAGAAGGTAAATGATGAAAAGGAGGGGCCCGAGGACAGATCCCTGGGGCTCCCCAGTCGATAGAGGAGAAGGCTGAGAAGTGAAGGATTTCAGTTGAATGAACTGAGTCCGGTCAGACAGGTATGATTTAAACCAGGCTAAGGGAGTATGAAGTGAAGAGTGAATAATAGCAGATATGAGGGGAAGGAGAGGGGGTAGACAGGCTTTGACAAGGACTGTGGGAATAGGATCAAGCTGGCAGGTAGAAGGCTTTGATTTGTGGATGAGATCAGCAATATCAGTTAAAGACAGAAGTTGAAAAACAGAAGGGAAGTGAGAAGGGGCTGGAATTAAGACGGAGGAGCTACATTGAGCATCACTGAAAATATTCATAGCATTAGAGAGTCGCAGAAGTTAGATGAATAGATATGAGCGGGCAAAGAGTCAGGTGGCCTGTAAAAGGAGTTGAATAATGAGAATAGGGTCTTGGCCTCAGGAAAAGGGGGAGTATCCCCTTTTCCTGAGGCTGCGAACCAGAATGGTGATGGACTCCTGGAGAGCTCCGTGTTTTGGAAGGCAGGGCTCTAGACTAACTTTTTGCCATACCGGTACGCCTAACTTTTTAAAGTTAGGCGTACCGGCACAAAAGTTAGGTGCACACAAATTTTATAATAATTGATATAATATAATGTGTTTTTCTGGATACACTGTGCTTTTTCAGCATTCAAAGATTGATGACACCGTGTCAGAGCACTGGCTATGAATTTCAGAAGGATCAGGCCAGGCCTTAACTTAACAGAAAAGTGAGCAATAGTTCTTTTCCTATTACAGCTACATCCACTTCTGTCGTGCCTAGGCTGCTCACTAGGGCTGGGTATCATCACTGATTTCTATAATCTATTCGATTCCGGTTTTCAAAGTCCTGATTCGATTCAACTTCGCCTCAGACAGTCAGAAATATTATAATTCTGATCATTTATCAGTACTGACTTCATCAGAATTGTGAACATCACAGCAGATGCCTTTGTGTGAAAGTAACTGAGAATAAAACAGAAAAACATGAAGGAGATTTTCCTGGTCTGGCTTTTTATAGCAGATAACCTTAAAAATATTCTACAATGTTCTGCATATAAAGTTTAAATTTCTTCAGTATTGAACAACAGAAAAAATAGGCTTTCTTGTCCGAGCTCATTTAAGTGAAAAAAAAGAAAAAGACAGCAGACACAGCGCTGTGAACAACGGTAGACTGGTGGGTAATAAGCGAATGAATAATACAGAAAACTGGAGACGGGAAACTGTTCTTGAAGTACAGAGAGATAGAGAGAGAGCTAGCTGTGCATGAAGTGTGGTTTTAATAGTCGTGGAAGCAAAACAGCAAAATTCATGATGACATCGATCAAATGTGAAGCGCAGTTTGCTGCTTCTTTTGCTGCTGGCTCGGCGAATTTTGTTTGGAGAGAGACAAAACCTGCAGCTCAAAACGTAATCACAGCGGATCGGACGCATCAGGATCGCTGAGCTCCGACAGCGTGTCCGTCTACGGGCCGTCGGGTGAGAAAGCCGAGAAAGACAAAGCTGATTCTGATGCGTCGGCTCTGTGTTTACGTCTTTGTGTGGAGTCCGTGTACCTGCTCTCATTTGCTGTTTGGTTGTTGTTGAAATGGTTTTGTGAGCTTTAATCTGAGAATCTGGCGTTTCTGGCAAAACACAGTTATATTTAAAAGTCGGGATTTAATGAATTGATATCGCTTTATTCAAGCTACTCACCTCCCACTTCCACCTGCACTTTCAACTGGACCACGGCCAATCAGAGAGGTCCCGCCCCTTACTATGTCTGATTGGTTTAGTCCACGATAGGGGCAAAATGTGTGTCTGTTGTTGACCACAGGGAAGGCTGCAGATTTTATTTTTTTTTGCTACCCGAACAGTTGGTCGCACAGGTGCAACCAAATATATTTTTTTTAGTCGCACCACAGAAAAATTTGGAAGGGATTCTGTGGAACCTGATTGAGATTTTTACAATGCCTTTGTTTTGTGTTTCCTTTTTTGTTGTTGTTGCTGTTCTGTCTGAAGATCACCTGCTCGGGATTCAACTTATTAAGAACCGCAACTGGCAGATGCACATAAGCAGTTTTGGTCAAGTTACTTGAAAATAGTACTTAGTTATTAATTACTTCTTCAAGAAAGTAAACCAATTACTTTACTGATTACTTATTTTCAAAGTAATTAGTTACTTAGTTACTTTTTAAAAACATGTCACACAACCAGTTTTACGACCCGGCTCTGCTAGGCGACAGCGGACGTAACATAAATGAGCCCAGAGACCAGGGGGTTAGATAAGAAGAAAAACATAAGGTTTATTAACACAACTGAAAACCGTTAGTGAAACAACTCACTAGGCAATAGAGTGATTTTTAAACAAACATAACAAACAACTCAAGTAACACTATTAACACCAGTAGAACACTACTCCTCTAAACATCTCACAGGAGGCAACTCAAAACAAAGGCTCAAATGGCGGCAAAAGGCGGGAAGAGTCCTCAGCCTTTTATACTCTCAGGTAATTGCAGGCAGCTGTGTCATTGGTCTGTCGTACTCAAGGCTCCTGCAGCAGCCAATGGTGTGAGTGGTCTGACACGCTCTGATCTGCATGAAGTTGGGGCGGGCATAGGTCCGGGCCAGCCAATCCCCCGTGAGTCCTGGAGCACTTTGATTTCCATGGAGGAAGGCGGGGCCACCTGGAGGCCAGAGGCCGTAACAACCAGAATATGTAATAAAGCAATAGACCTTTCAGCACAATTCTATTTTTTTTCTGTATAATATAAATATAAAATGTAATCAAAGGAAAAAGTTTTTTTTAAACTTGTTTTATTAGTTTTAGTCTTTTAACTTTATGCGTCAAGCAAAAATAAAATTATATGCAACAGTCTGACTGGTAGAAATGTGTTTAACATTTAAACCTATTTTCTGCATATTCCAGCATATCAAATAAAATAATTTTTTGTGTTTACACTCACTATTGTGAGTAAAAACACAGTAAAAAATAAATAAAGTCAAAGATTCAGCAGCTCTTAAATTTATTGTCACCTGTGTAGCAGGAGTGGGGCTGGTGGAGGTTTGCCTGGTGCCACAGCGGTCATGTCAGTGGGGGGATCCGGGGGTTTCTCTGTGAATTTAATTTTTCGCTGTAGAAAGAAGTTTTCTTCCCATGCAGAGTGTACAGTGGATGCTAATGTTTTTGTCACTTTTTACAGAATCAAACTCAAAGTAATGTCAGCATTTCCAAGATTTAAACGCTGCGTGGTCGGACTCTCTCCGGCACTCCATGTTATCCATTGTTGATCTACACAAGTCTGTCCCCACCGACGTCGCAAACTCGTACGTCATTGTCACAAGACACTCTTACAAATTAAATCACGGTTAACGCAGTGTGCTTACGGGAAAGTAACAGTAATCTAATTACTTTTTAATAATCCCTTACAATACTCATTACTGGAAAAAAGTAATCGGATTACTTGTAACATGTTACTGCCCATCTCTGCACATAAGTATGTCATTGTTTTAGTCCAGAGTTACTCATACATGCCTAAGACATGCTCCAGCTCCTCATATAAGTGAGGTAATACAGTTGCAGGTGGATGCCAGTAAGGTGGGTGCTAGAACTGCTCTTCTGCCTAGCAACACCCTTCGTGTTTTAATTAACCACGAAATAAAATTGGTATTTACTGTTTTGAAATTGATTTCATGAAAGTATTTAACTTCATTTGGCATAACGGACTTTACTGCAGAATTCCTTAGTGTAGTCAAATTTATAAGAGAAAATTGTTGAGCTGTTAAAATGGGAGACAATCCAACAGAATGTTCCACCCAGATTTATGAAGTTTGTCACAATTTAAGACATTTAAATATTGACATAAATGAACATGCTGTTCAGGGTCCTTGACCACAGGTATCAGCACATTAACCATGAGTGAGCTCATATCATAAATACATGTATCATAATAAATATCTAATAATATCTAATAATATCATAACAGCAGCAGATATTCAGTATATCAGTAGAATTCAGTCCCTCATAGGTTCAGTGCTCTTAACTGTTTTTTCTGTGGACTCTTTTCATTTTATCCACCATGTATCTGGCCCCACACATAACAAAGGCCATACACTGGACCTTGTTTTTTCTTTGGGTCTGAATATTGATTATATTTGTTCTAAGGACATTTTTATTTCTGACCATTATTGTGTCTTTTTTAATATGTCTTTTTATGAGCCTATGTCTCCTGTTCATCGGACAGTTATTTCCCGCACTTTAAACTCCTCCACAGCACAGAAGTTCTCTGATGCTTTTAATTTAACATTATCCCCACAAAACGATGTTGATTTTTCTATAGATCTATTCAATTATCATTGTCTTTCGATCTTAGATGAAATCTGTCCGATTAAAATGAGACCTGTGCCTGTTTCCAAGTCTGTACCCTGGTTAAATGACAACATTCGTCTTATAAAACGTAATTGTCGTAAAGCTGAGCGGTTATGGAGGAAAACCCACTTAAATGTTCATCTCCTTTATTTAAAGGATCTTTTAGCCTCCTTTAACAATGCTATTAGAGTTGCGAGGGCTGCTTACTTTTCTTAGTTGGTTGCAAAGAGCAGAGGTAATCCTAAAGTTTTATTTGATACTATTACTAATATTATTACTCCTGCTCCACCTGCTGCTATTATTTCTTCTGTTGAAGATTGTGAAACTTTTCTTGCTTTCTTTTTAGAAAAAATTAGCAACATAAGGAAAAACCTGTCTTTTTCAGCGTCTGCGCTGTCAGTTCCCACGGCAGCTCGGCCTGTTGTTTTAGAAGGTTTTTCACCTGTTTCACTACCAGAGAAACAGGGAAAATAGTTAGTGCAACAAAATTATCCTCTTGCTCTCTTGATTTTTTACCTGCATCATTATTCAAAAATGTCTTTTACTCTACTGGTCCCTGTATTCTTACTATAATTAATACCTCCTTGGCCTCGGGCATAGTCCCTGCCTATTTTAAAACTGCTGTTATACATCCCTTGTTAAAAAAGCCTATGCTGGATCCATCTCTCACTAGCAATTATAGACCGATCTCAAAAATTCCGTTAATTGCTAAGATTCTAGAGAAGATCGTGGCTAAGCAGCTTACAGCAGTTTTAGATAAATATAGTATTTTCGACAAATTTCAATCTGGCTTTCGTAAAGTTCATTCCACTGAAACAGCCCTTCTTAGAGTTTCTAATGACATTTTGTTACAAAGCGATGCAGGTAAATGTTCTGTTCTCTTAATGTTGGATCTTACGTCGGCCTTTGATACTGTTGACCACTATATTTTACTTAACAGGCTGAAATACTGGGTCGGTGTCTCTGGGACTGCATTGAAATGGTTCTCCTCATATCTGTCTGAACAATATTCTTCTGTGGCAGTTTCTAAGTATAGATCATCTTCTGCGTCCCTGTCTTTTGGTGTGCCACAAGGCTCTGTGCTAGGGCCATTACTGTTTCTAGTTTACTTACTCCCTCTCCAGCACATTTTGAGCCCTTTTGAGGATATTTGTTACCATTGTTATGCAGACGATATCCAACTCTATATATCTTTTAAACCGGAAGAGGCTTCTAAGCTGCAGCTTTTAAATGTGTGCTTGGAAACCATTAAAGGCTGGATGGCTGAAAACTTCCTCCAACTAAATGAAAATAAAACCGAAGTCCTCTTATGTGCCCCAGATAGACATATACCCAGTATAATAAATGCTCTTGGTCCTCTTTCAACGTTTGTAAAACCATCTGTCAGGAACTTGGGGATTATCCTTGATCCTGCTCTTACGTTAGATAGTCATGTTAAATCTCTTGTTCGGTCTTGCTTTTATCATCTAAGAAATATTTCTAAATTGAGCTCTATAATATCCTATACCAAACTGGAGATTGTTATTCATGCTTTTATCTCTTCAAGACTGGACTATTGCAATTCCCTGTTTACTTGTCTAAAGAATGGTTCTTTGGAGCGTCTGCAGATCGTTCAGAATGCTGCAGCAAGACTTTTGACGAAAGCTTCTAAATATTCACATATAACACCGTTGCTTATGCAGTTACATTGGCTTCCTGTCGAATTTAGAGTCCATTTTAAGATTTTGGTTTTAACTTTTAAGGCTCTTCAACAACAAGCACCACCATATATTATTGAACTTTTACAGCCCTATGCCCCTAGTAGGTCTCTGAGGTCGAGTAGTCAGGGCCTACTTGTCATTCAGTATACGAGACTGAAAACTAGGGGTGATAGAGCTTTTGCTACTGTGGCCGCCAGACTGTGGAATTCCCTTCCTTAGGACTTACGATCTGCTGATTCATTGATTACTTTTAAAAAACAGCCAAAAACACATCTTTTTAAAACTGCTTTTTGCTAACTTTGTTTGTATTTTGTCTTTTTAATCTGTTATATCTTGTAAAGCACTTTGTGATCTCTATCTAGAAATGTGCTATATAAATAAAATTTTACTTACTTACTTACTTACTGTTATTTTCTGGATTTGTTAATAAGGATGAACACATCTGTATGTGTGTTTAAACATGCCCCACTGCAGCACATTAGTAAGACGGAACAAACAAAAACCCTTTTCCCGTAAAGGCAAATCAAACAAGACAAATAGAATAACATGGGGTAATACTGCTGGGTCCAGAATATGACTCATTCGCAGCAGTTTTACATCTCAGTTTAAAAATGAGAAAACATATCCATCCACACTCAGCAGTGTGACTGTCACTGCAGTTATTTCAGTGGGCTGAAGTTTGATCTGTGTTGTTTACCAAAGTGCAACAAAGGCTGTTTAACATGTTTCATTTTGAATTCTTACAGAAACATTGTTATATTTGTCTTTTAAGCAAATATAGCAGTCTGTGACATCACTGATGAATCCATCCGTTGTGTTTGAGCCTGTTATCACTACACAAACGTTTGTTTAGTCTTTCCCGAGAAATAACGTCACAAACATGGCAGTCAGACATCCCACGCTGGGTAAAGGGCACTGTTGGTGGCTACACTTACTGTAACGCCCAGTGATTTTAGAGAATATCAGTAGTTACACACTACAGTGGGATATCCCACCACTGACGGTAAGAAAATGCACATTATTAAGTAAAACAGGCACATTCGAAACAGAAATAACTTTTTGTAACAGCCGAATTAAACTCTGAGCTGATTTAGAAACATCACCTCGGAGCACTGTATGTTACTATAATGTTTTACACTGAATGACAAACTTTACTGTTGTCTATAGTTTAGTGTTCAGTGCTGAAAGCAGGATTGTGATTTTGTAAATGTGTAAGTGATTGACTTTGTGGAGATCAGAGTACATGAGTGCGTTTCAAACACGTGGCTGTTATGTGGGTGGGGACGATCAGCCGATATTTAGCCGAAGCTGACACTGAGAATGATCACAACCAGTCATGGACCGTCTCTGGATCCTGAGCTGCACTCTGTGTGTCCTCCTGAGCTGGATGCATGTGGATCAAGCGGTGGCTGAACCGTGAGTTTGTCTTCAGCGTGTTTTTGTCTGTGTGAGTTGTTCACTGCAGTAACTGCTGTATGTGTGATGCTGTATGCAGCCAGTACCTGGTGGCCATTCCTGCAGTTATTGAAGCTGGAGCTGAGGCCAAATTCTGTGCAACTCTCCGACAGCCCAGTGGGACTCTGGTCATGACTGTCACTTTGATGTCCCGAGAGAAGAACACAACCTTATTCACGCATACGTCAAATGAGGCCTTTCAAACCTGTGTTCAGTTTGAGGTTGGCAACCAGCACTTTCACACACAAAGTGTGTTTGTTAGTTGTTATCGTAAGCATTATTGGCTTTAATGACTATCTAAATATCCCACTGTCTCAGGCTCCTTTGGTACAAAAGGAGGTGCAACATTTTCAGGTGGAGGTACGAGGAGACACATTTTACTCCAAACAAGTCAGAAAAGTGATGATCCGAGCGTCTGATCCCTTCACATTCATCCAAACAGACAAACCCATCTACCTCCCTGGACAAAAAGGTAACAATGTGCTGTTATGTTATATAAGACATGTAGTTCATTCAAATTCCATCATCATGAGCCAGCTGCTCCACCATCTCCAATTTGTGTAACAAGTTTTATGGTCCAAAATTTGGACACACATGCAATGATTGATGTGAAATGTTTGCTTCATATAGCAAAAATTTTTCAAGATATTTAATATAATATTTAATACGGTCGATCGACCGAGATGTTTATTCGAAGTTTGAAATCTGACTCCATCTTTGAACATAACTACCGTATTTTCCGGATTATAAGGCGCACTTAAAATCCTTTCTTTTTCTCAAAATTTGACAGTGTGCCTTATGTATGAATTCTGGTTGTGTTTACTGACCACAAACAGATTTTATGTGGTACACAGTGCTCAAAAATGTGTGAAAAAATGTTTTAGTACGCCTTTGGTAAGGTACGAAGCCGCACCGCTTGATGGATTGTCGGAGCATTACGGCTAGAAGAGTCAGAAGCCTCGCGGACTCGGTCTAATCTGGATCCTAAACGCCGTCTGCTTCAGGTCCTAAAGTCAAACGAACACTGCAGCCTCACTGAGAGTTAAAAACTGTCTAAATTCTTTCATCTGTAATAAAATGATCAGCCTTGCTGCTTTACCAGGTGTAACAATTAAGTTTAACATCCAGGCATCCATGAAAACAGAATTTATTAAATGTAACAGAGTTAGAAGTTAGCAGGAAGACTAATGAAGAACTTCACATTGCAAAAGACAGCTACTGACAGCGAATGGTATGCAGTTATTTCACAGTGATGAGAAATAAAACATGCAGAATACTCAGAGTGCACAACTTTCCCCAAAGGGCAAAGGCCATATTATATTTTCCATTTTGAGACCTGCTGCTGTGATGGAGAATTAGACAGTAATTCAGCTTAACTTTGTAATCGGGGACAGAGAGCACAAAATAAATCATGTCTGAGTAATGCCTCTTAGTTTATTTCAGAGTCAAATTCTTTTTATGTGAAAGTTTAACGGTTTTAATTTTTAAAACTTCACAATAAAATAAATATGTTTAAACATGGCTTTGGAATTCAAAGTACAAAAAAATCGTGAGGGAAGAATATGGAGGGCCTCGGGTGCCAAAATGTATTAAACACATAATTAAATAATAAATTAAATGTGTCATTAACTAAAATATAAATTAGCAATATCAGTTCAATTTCAATAAATTCTATACATATGTCTCATACATGTCAGTCCATTATCTGAGATCTGTCTAGGCTTGCTGTGCAGGGTAACCAATCAGATCCATGTTTGATAAGTTGCAGTGACTTTGTTTTAAAGTACAAAGAGAGAAACAGAGGTAACCTCTCAATTTTTCTCAAAGTGAATTTCAGAGTCGTTACGATGGATAATAAAATGCGACCTGCCAATCAGCTGGTGAGTTTTTGAACAGTATTATTAATAATGCTGTTTGCAATTTGGATGCAGTGATTTACACAACAGTTTCTTGACTCCACCTGTCTTTCTTCCTTTTTCTTTCAGTATGATGTCATTGAACTTCAGGTAAGAGGGCGCCTCTAGAAAAGGCTTTTCCTTCTCTTGCAAATGCATCAACACAACACTGAACACATGCAGTCAGACAGACTTGAAGGTTCCTGCTCACTGCTTGCATACACACTGCTTCTGCAGTATTACTCCAAGTTACTGACAGTGCAAGGTTTAACCAAACTGGGCCCAAAGTTGGTTGCTGTCGTTGTAACACACACCGTTGCGCGGGGTCTGTTCTTGTCACTTGCCACTTGTGCTTGACCCCACTCCCTTGTGTCACCTAGCCTCACCGCCCTATGCGCACTCGTTCACGCTTCATGCCCCTC
>NW_024387091.1:0-32184 GCF_900408965.1 Simochromis diagramma | reverse complement strand
TGTGAGTGGCCGTGGTGGTGGTGATGGTGGCCGTGGGTATGTCCATGGTCACCATGGGAATGGCTGTGAGCAGTGGCTAAATGGGATGCTAACAACAGTACTGCAGATGTTGCCAATGTCAATGCCAGCAGACGTACACAGCCCATATTAAAACCTGGGATGTAGAGAAAGGAGAAGAAGACATCTAATAATAAAACCCAGCAGCATCAAAACTGAAGCCAAAGTGAGGGTAAAGAAACACACTCTAAGTTTAAACTGTCCAACCAAATGACATTAAGGAAATCCTTAAAGGTTTGATGCAAAATTAACTATGAAATTCCCTTCTGTGGACAGTTTCCACATCCTTAACAACAGAGGGTCAATCTGTTTGTAACACTGCAGTTTAATTTTCTTCAGGCTTAAGATTAAGGCTGCTGACAGACAGGGAATGCAGCTGATCAGGGTCGGGTGTGGACCACACTTTGAGTCACTGAACTGGACCTCATGACTCTGTTTGTGTTGTTATTGCCTTATTGAACAATTGTCAATGAAATTGTGATACTTTACTAGTCTCATCTATATTAAGCAGTTTAAAAATGCAGCTTGGTAACCAAGCTAGCATCAGCTGATAACTACCACCTTCTACTCCAAATATAGTAACTTCCTGCTCCTTTAACAAGAAGAATCCAAGACCAATGGGTGATGCAATAATGGTTATGTTCCTCATTTATATACAGTTATGGCTGTAACTCAAAGGGCATGTTTACATCTACACTCAAAGCTTCTCAGTTAGACTCAGGCCGTCTTTGTAGAGCCTATGACGTAACCTGTGTAAGTTGCGAACTCTACTGGCATTTATGCTTGTGCCTGGTGCATTATGTGTTAATTTCTTTGTGGTCATGTCCTGATGTTTTATATATGGTGGTTTGTTAGAACCAGATACAATGTTGGGACTTCTTTCCCTTCTGGGTGCCCACCCTTTGTTTTGATCATTTCTTGCAAACCTATTTGTGTTAAGCTTTTTTCACTTCTTTATACATTCCCTTTTGTTTCACCAGTCTCTCCCCAGGAATTTGCTGACATTTGTGAGTCTTTATATTGATGCTATGATTAATATTCCTTATAGTGAGATGATGATTGTTATTCTCTTATTGAATTGACTGTACTCAACAGGACAGTTAAATAGTTGTGCGCTGCTAGAGCCGATGTGTAGTTAGGTGCATGTTTGGTTGTTGTAGGTTATAGCATAGGGTTCAGAGGGGTTTGTGGTTATGACGTAGGTTTCCTGTTGAAGCACAAATCCCCAGTCACTCTTTGTTGCACTGTCTACGCATGTACAGACAGTGCAACAAGTTATTGAGCATAGTCCTCGATGTTATCTTTATTTAATCAGTAAACATCTAGCCATATTTTAGGATCACGTTCTGTTCATGGTGAGTTTAAAAATCACAAGAAGAACAGAGTATGAGTCAGAATCAATCTTTGGCCCAAACAGTTTGTGTGACATCCAAGGTATTTCAAGAGGAAATTAGAAACTACGCACGTACAGACAAGTTACTGCAGAAACGAGCACTTTCTTTAAATGCAGGATTCGAGCTATTCGCCAAGATCTGAGACGTCAAAAAATAAGCCTTAATAAGCCTAACCTATTAATATATGACTACGTATGTCATTCCGTGCGTCTTAGGACGCATTTCCAGTAAGAAATGGGATCCGCACCAAATGTGGCGATTGATCAGTGAACTGATCAAGATAACAGCGAATTATCCTTAATTCATCAGAGTTTGCATGAAGCCGTTGCAACTGTCCACTGCTGTAACTCCAGACTGAAGCTCTTCAAATCAAAAAGCAAACTTTGTAGCTTGTGTTTTTTGTGCTTTTAGCTGGTTTGCTTTGATATACTGTAATACATCGCTGCATGTGTATGTGCACCAGCATCTGCTGATGTGTGCTTGCAGCCGTATCATTTTAGCTGTGACGATACAATGAAGTGAAGGTAATCGGACTTTGATTGAGCTAGCTTTGTCTTCTCTTGTGATTGTTTATTTGCTCACTGTTTGGTGGGTGAAAGTGGACAATCCCTGTGGAGAGCATCAACTTTAATCTCAAAGTAAACAGCAAAAGCCGCTCAAAGAAGACCACTGACCGCAGGTTTTAATTAGCTGTTAGGAAGTCTGCTAGCTGGCTAGCTAGCTAGTTACTAAACTTGCTAGCATGTTGCTGCAGCAGAAGCAACATGTCTGAATGCAACATGATAACAGAAAAAATAAAGATTAAAATCTTACCAGATTGTGCCAGATATCACCGAGTGTCGGCCACTTGATAACCGTCTGTCCTGGGCTCAGACTACCAATATTTCTGCCTACGTTGATGATGTTGGTGGCTGAGAATAAGACGTGGCATTTACTCAACTAAACTAAACGAAACCTCGCGGGAACGCGTTCCATTCAAAGTCTACCTCCTCCTTTCGTGGTGCTTTTGAGACACCTTTTTACTCACTACTTAGATTCAATTATATTTTTATTGCCTTTTTAAAGCATTATAGTGGCATATTAAAACGTTTAACTCAAAATAAAAAGAGTACCATTTCTTCTAATTTAAAGGAGATAACCAAATTATCGCGAGATATGTGATACCGACAGCACCAACCCGGAGACAAGGAGGATATAAACATCGTGACTCGATTAACTGAAGGTTTGTTTATTTATGTAAAGGAAGGAGACTTTTTATGATAGAGAGGAGTCTATCACGACATAAATAAACAACAACAACAATAATAAGATTATACACATTTATATTATTAATTGTCAGATACCTTTAAAAATCGGAACATAAAAAGAAGTTGCTTTAAATCCAATGATAATAATCGTTTGATGAAGCAGTCACTGCATTATAAATCGCATTTTTAAAAAAGTAATTAATTGAAATAAATTTTAAAAAAAATCTACATTTTTAATCAGGAGGACAATGCTTTTGTCTTTTAGGTCCTAAAAGTTAATTACAGTAAGACACATCTCTGACATATGCTGACCTATTTTAACAAGTTTTTGAAATAAAAGGCAAATGTGGTAAAATTGGCATAAAAGCTCAACTGCTGAATCATAAAAAACAGAAAAAACAGAAAAAAAAACCCAGCTTAGCTTCACTTTCGCACTCAGCACACGATAAGTTATGACTGGTCGGCCGGTGTGTGTCTGCCAGCATCTAAATGTGACGTTATTGGTCAGAGACGCTTTCACACCCCCAGTTTCTCTCTTCACATTTCTTATCAGCGGCCTATTTTAGGACCCATCTTATTTATACAAACAGGATGAACAGCCTGTGTCTTTTTCTCCTCTCCTGTCACGTTTCATCTTCAGGTAAAATTATCCCTTTTTATTTCTGTAAAGCACGTCTGTGCTGCAACAGCTGTTATTGTCCTTTCTTCCTGTATAACGGCACTCGGTGCTGCGTTTTTAGTTTTACTTTCGTATTTAATTTTCATCTCCTAAATTACAATTATTTACACGTAGGAGGAAGTTAGAAATAGCTCATAAATGCACTGCTGAAACATCTCCTCCTAATTTAGTTAATATTATTGATATTTAAATCCGCGGTTATAACGAGGAAGAACTGCTGACATTGTCAACCCGTTGATATCGTCACACGCAGTTCCCATTAATGTACTAAATTAGTTGTATATCAGCAACAAATAGTACTACTACTCCTGGTGATACGGCTGCTACTACTATTGAGTTTAAATGAGAATATATAGTACATCATTTGTTATTATACCATATTTAAACACTGGGGGCAGTGTAGCCAACAAAGCGACAATCTGCTATTTTAACCTGAGACAGTCCTATAAAAAAGGAGATAGAAGTATAATACAGATATGATAGATTGACTTAAGATGAAATTAAATTAAAATTCACGAGAAGGAATTTTTTAAGAGCAATAAATACTGAATTATTAGTAAAATTCCATTATAAAAAATTCATTCTTCCATTTGTGCTCTAATGGCTGACATGTTTTCCTCAACAGTGAAACACTCCCTGAAATATTTCATCACTGCTTCCTCTGGGATCTCAGACTTCCCAGAATTTGTTGGTGCGGCTTTAGTTGATGGGGTTTTAGTGGGCTACTGCGACAGCAGCCTCAGGAGAGCTGAACCCAAACTGGACTGGATGCAGGAGTTAATAAAAAAAGATCCTCAGCACTTGGAGTGGTACACGCAGAAGTGCTCTGGGAATCAGCAGGTCTTCAGAGCCAATATTAATAGTTTGAAGAAGCGCTTAAACCAAACTGCAGGTACACTAATATCACCCTTACCTAAAATGTTGCTCTTTTCATTCACACACACAGCAAGACTTACATCCTCCCATCATAATTTATTTCATTTTATTTGGAGGTTTTCATTTACACACCTAAAACACTTAGTCTACCACATAAGTAAAATTACAAGTAAGATATTTACTCTGTCTAGTGACCAGAATAAATTACTGACCTAATTTAATTTGCTCTGTTAGAGGGATGGCAAGAAAAATCTGCTATATACAAGGTCACTGTCACTGTGTACATCAACAGTAGCTGAAGTAAATGGTTACTTCCAAGGACAAGAATAATAAAGATGAGAATTTCTTTTCCTCTTATGATGCGGGTGTTGTTTTGATGATAAATATTGACGACTTGCAGCAGGATTTACCTTTCTGATCATCTTTAACCATCCACAACTTTACTGGCTCTGCATTCTCTCTCTCCTCTTGTCAGGTGTTCACATTTTTCAGAGGATGAATGGCTGTGAATGGGACGATGAGACTGATAAAATCACAGGCTTTAATCAGTATGGTTATGATGGGGAAGACTTCATAGCGTTGGACCTGCAGACATTAACATGGATTGCTCCTAAGCCACAGGCTGTCGTCACGAAACTGCAGTGGGATACTGAAAAACCCAGATTAGAGCACAACAAGAACTACTACATCAACAGGTGCCCCGACTGGCTGAAGAAGTATGTGAAATATGGGAGGAGATTTCTGCAGAGAACAGGTAGAATTACATATGCTATTATATATGGCAAAAGCTTCCCTTTCTGTTTCTATTCTACAGCACCATTTCAAGGAAAATGAACCAGTGCATAGACAAGCATTTCATCAATGACTATCAGCTGTCCCAGATAAAGCCTCTCTCCCTATTTTGTTTTTATCTTTTCCCAGTTCTTCCCTCAGTTTCTCTCCTGCAGAGGACTCCCTCCTCTCTAGTCAGCTGCCATGCTACAGGTTTCTACCCAGAGAGAGCCATGATGTTCTGGCGGAGAGGTGAAGAGGAAATTCATGAGGGTGTGGAGCATGGAGAGATCCTTCCCAACCACGACGGGAGCTTCCAGATGAGCGTTGAGCTGAATGTTTCATCAATCAAGCCAGAGGACTGGAGGAGGTACGACTGTGTGTTTCAGCTCTCTGATGTTAAGGAAGACATCATCACCAAACTGGACAAGACAGCGATCCGGACAAACTGGGGTGAGAAAGGCTCAGGAATTAAGTTCTGTATCTCAAAGTTTACAACACCATCATATTTAAAAACAAACTCTGAAACAAATGTCTGCATGAAATTCTTGAGTCAACAGAAATTCATTAGTGATGTCATTTTAATGTCAAGAAATTACAACTATATGTAATGTAAAATATTTTGCACAGTGTCAGAGGAAACAATGGAGACATTAATTAGGATGAAAGGGAGTTTAATCTGCTAAAGTTTCTCAAATGTGCCAAATCTGATCGTAGGCATGAACCAATATAATAAACACCAAATATTGTACAACCTCATCATATAACCACGTATAGAAGAATGGTGCTAAGGAGAAGTTTGATAACAAAAAAGCCAAAAATGCATAATTAAATCAGGCTGAAGCAGTATTTACAGTGTCTGCTTTTACATTGTAAACCATCCTAAACACAAATTTTCTTTCTTTATGATCCAAACTGAGATCTGGCCACTACAGATCTCATGAACCACACCATTGAAGAAGAAAATGTTGTTCTTAACCACATACAATGTTCAGAAGTGATGCATTAACACTGGAAACAGCAGCTTGGTTTGGCAGCAGTGTGAATGATCTTACATTTTGGACCTTTTCAGTTTCTCCCTCAGTGTTTCCTGTTGGTCCTGTTGTTGGAGGTGTTGGAGGAGTTTTACTCCTCCTGGCAGTCTTTGGTTTCTTCATCTGGAGAAGAAACAACAATGGTGAGATTACAGGGAATTTATGCACGTTGTATTATATGTACTTACATGATATTTTTGGTGATATTTTTAGTGAGTTATTTGATAATTGGCTTTGCTAACTCTGTCATGTTAATCATTTTGTTTTTTCATTATTCTGCCTGTATTTCAGGGTTCGAGCTTACAAACAGTGAGTAATATAATAAATGCCGCAACTTGTTTTACTTTGTTAGTAACTGATACTCTGTTTACTGTAACAGGAGACATTCATTTTCTGTTCTCTGTTTGTCTTAGCAGGGGAGCAGTGACGGTGAGAAGAACACCCGAGTTTCATCACATTTTCCCAGAAAGGAAATATTTTCATTTGGAGAGTGCTGATGACCCACCAGCTTTCATTAGCTGAACATACAGTATGCAATAGAAAGATGCAGCTTTCAGGTTTGAAGAAGAAAATGCAAATGCAAAGCGTTAAACCAGTGCAAAGTGGGAGAGTTATCTGACTGTATGGAGGACAGCCAAACAGCTGCTTTACATTTTGATCTCAGTAAACAGTTTTCTGATGAGTTTATAATCTCAGTCACTAATTTCAAGTGTTACAACATGATGCTCGTTCAGAAACTAGGGTATGCTTTAGGATGGGCCTAAATTGTGTAGTTAGCATAAAGTGCCTCATTTCTCTGTCCACTCCTCAATCAGCAATGGCCAAAATGCTACGTTTGAAGCTGCAAGGATGTGACTTCACTAACATCTGGGTGATGATATTGATAATGATATTTTTTTTAAATTATTTAATAAGCGTATTAAGTGTGTGAGAAGAGTTAAAATCTGTTTCTGTTTTCTGTGTTTTTTGGCACATGTTCAGAGTTTTTACAAGGTCTGTTTCCTTCTAACCAGCTATTTATTCAATATGATGTAAACATATATGGTACTGTGCCCTGCAGAGAGAGTTGCACATGATTGTTTAAATATTTTTGAACCTTTATTTTGATAAGAGCTTAATTATTATACACAGAGATAACATGCACAACAAAATAAAAGAAGCAAACTTTTATCCTTTGCTCTGTTGCTGACTGTGTTTGTCTCTGTTCTAAACCTCTGTTGTGTGAGTTTAGGCTCATTTGAAAACAACAAACATCAATCCTGAAAATAAGTTCTGTCTAAATCGAGGGTAATGCAAGACATTAAATACAAAAATTGAATTATAAAACAAAAATTAAATTATGTGGATGCATAAATATCTGATTAAATCTTCATAATTGCTCTGTCTCGCCAATACACCGTGTATCAGAAAGTATACCTTATATGTATATACACTACAATTCTGATAGCTGAAACGGTTTTGACTGAATAGTCTTTTGTTTCAACAGTTTGTGATTAGATATTTCTATTTAAATGCGTTGGAACTTTGGTTGTGATAGTTGATGTAGTGGTAGCTTCCTCATGAGGACAGTGAGACTTCAGTCTGACACGCCCACATTCCACAGGTTGAGGACGAAGCATGTTTCAAATCTGCTGACAAAGGTTTGAGCTCCAGGATTTCCAGAACAAAATGAAGTTGCTTGCACTGCTCCTCTTCTGTAACACTGCGTCTTCAGGCAAGATCACATCGTAACTCTTACTGTTACTTTCTGCAGGGATTGTTGGAAGGTTGTTTGATTTGATTACATTGTCTGTATTTGGTTACTATCCTGTGTAGCAACAAGCTGTGGAAGTTTTACTTTCACTTTTAAAGCGAGCGTTTTAAAGTTACTTTGCTTTAAAAATGTTGCGTTTGTCTTAGAGGCAAATCAGATTAATTAAATTAAATTTAAATAAAAAATCTTTCCCCCCTTTTGCAGAATTATCATCTGAACGCACTGTTGTGCCAAACATAGCTCTATAGGACTTCTCTTGTTTGTGTGTGTTCATTTGTTTATTTATTTCTATTATTTATTTATTTATAAAATACTATTTTTATATTTATATCTATTACCTATTATTTTCAATGTACACGTGAAATTTGGCAATGACAGAGCTGAAATTCGAAATTAATCTAATAAAACAGAAATTATACAAGATTAACCAAATTACAAGACAATATTATCAATAAACCAGTCACTCCTTGTTGTTCCCATGTTGAGACTGAAACGCCAGGGGGACCGAGCTTTTTGCTGTTGTGGCTTGCAAATGATGGAATAAGTTGCGCCTCCATATTAGGGTGGACCCAACACTTGCAATTTTTAAATCACTTTTTAAAAACAAACTCTTTTGCCAAGGCGTTCCTAGGAGTAGTACCAGAGTTTGTAGTCTTAGTCAGTTTTTGGTTACTTTTAATCTTCTTTACTTTGTTAATTTTATTTATTTCATATTTTAATATCTATTTATTTTATTCATGTTTTACAAGTTATTTATTCATTTTTTAAAATCTTTTTTCATGTATTTATTTATTTTATTGTTATTTAATTTTCTTTGTGTGTTTAATGTATGTTTTTTTTTAAAACTTTTATCACTGTTTTTCACTGGAAAGTACTTCAGTCAGCCATGTTGTTTTTAAAGTGGTCTAAAAATAATGTTGGATTGGAGTAAATAAGAAGAAGAACTGAAAAGAAATAAAGGGTGAAATGAACATACAGGTCCTCACTGAGAGAGTGAATGGGTAGTTTCAGCACTCATGGAAAAATACTGTAACTGTGCATAAGTATGGTATATAACTAATGAACAATTTTTGCTGTCTCATAAAACATAGTCTAAGTGGAAAATGGCGTAAATAACAAATACTATTTTTCCCTTTCATTTGATTCTCTTTGTTAATGTACAATCTTTATTTTACATGAGTAAAAATGACAAAAATATTAGGTTTATAACATGTTCTTTAGTAACCCACTGTGATAAAACAGCTTTAAAAACACTTCTAAAATGTATCTCGAAACTTAAAAATTTCTCTCCTCACAGTGAAATACTCCCTGAAATATTTCCTCACTGCCACGTCTGGACTCCCAGACTTCCCGGAGTTTGTGGCTTCTGCTTCGGTTAATGGAGTTCAGGTGGGTTACTGTGACAGCAACATCAGGACAGCCGAGCCCACACAGGAGTGGATGAAAAAACTAGTAAAAGACGACCCTCAGCACCTGGACTGGTATTCTGAGAAGTGTTTCGGAAATCAGCAGGTCTTCAGAGCCAACATTGATAGCTTGAAGCAACGCTTAAACCAGACTAGAGGTAAAAAGATAATGACATATATATTCTATGTGTACGTCCATGTTTAACTTTATCTTGCTGTCATTATTTATGACTTAGCAGATATGTTTCTCTCAGGTGTTTTGTCACTTTGGTGTAGTACAATGTAGTAGTCAGTGTAACCACATGCAAACACATGCATGCATTCATTAACACATTTTTTAAGAAAAATAAAATTAATCACAGGAGATATGACTTTCTTTTGTTTTGTTTATCTCAAATCTGTCCAAGTCCAAATAACAAAACATCTTTTTTGTTTAGATATTCATGGAGAAGTTCTGGTAGTTTTATTAGATTATTTACTGCTGTATGGATTTACATTATGCAATGCCATTCTTGCCCAAGAGTGGCTCTGATTATGTTTATGCCTTTGCCATTAACTAAAATCTCCATCTAAGTGTCTGTGACAACCTCACAGTGTCCCATGTAGTCTAGAACTGCTCAGCATTTTCTTTATTGTTCTCCTGCCCGATATATGTATATTGTAATGATTATATTAGTCAAAAACTAATTTAATCCACCTATGATAATCAACTTATGACATTTGGCTCTGCTTCAATCTCTCCTTACAGGTCCTTGCATCTTACAGAGGATGAATGGCTGTGAATGGGATGATGAGACTGAAGAAATTAAAGGTTTTAATCAGTACGGTTACAATGGTGAGGACTTCATAGCATTGGACCTGCAAACACTAACATGGATTGCTCCCAAACCACAGGCTGTCATTACAAAACTGAAATGGGATGCTGAAAAAGCTCGATTAGAACACAACAAGAACTACTACATCAACAGGTGCCCCGACTGGCTGAAGAAGTATGTGAAATATGGGAGAAGCTTTCTGCAGAGATCAGGTAGGATTATATTTCTTAGTCTGTGCAGACATATGTTATGTACCCATTGTATCTCTAATCCACAATAACATTCCAGTGAAAATGAAAAAAATATCCCATGACATCTGTTCAAAACATCTGTCTCAGTTAAGACTCATTTGCTTTACAGTTCTTCCCTCAGTTTCTCTCCTCCAGAGGAGTCCTTCATCTGTAGTCAGCTGCCACGCTACAGGTTTCTATCCTCACAGAGCAAGAATGTTCTGGAGGAAGGATGAAGAGGAGTTTCATGATGGTGTGGACAAAGGACAGATCCTCCCCAACCATGACGGCAGCTTCCAGATGAGTGTTCAGCTGAATCTTTCATCAATCAAGCCAGAGGACTGGAGCAGGTACGACTGTGTGTATCAGCTCGCCGGTGCAGAGACAGACATCATAACCAAACTGGACAAAAAAGTGATCCAAACCAACAGTGGTAAGACAGGCTCAGAAGTCATGTTATTGCTGTTAAAATACTGTAGCTATGGTGTCTTTGTCTTCTTTATATGTCACGTAGCCGGATATGTCAAAGTTGAACTCTTTTAATCATTTCCAGCTGGATTTTGTTTTTATTCTACAAACCTGCTAGAGTAGCTTTACGTGATGATTCATAGTTCAAGACAACTCCTATTTAATTTATGTATTCTACAAATACTGCTGGATTATCACAGATGAATGTTACAACAATAAAATGTTGTTTGGGTTAGGCTTTAGGGAGAAAGAGGAACAGGAGTGTGGAGCTGTGTGGCTGTTTACAAAGCCTGATTTCTTTTTCTTTTACCCCCTGAGTTGTCAAAGTATATTTTAGACTTGTTCTTTCCTAGATTCACATTACACCATCTCATTTGCACCCTGTGAATAACAAACCAATCAACTAACAGAAGAAAAAAAAAGATTGACAGTATTTTATCCAATAAGAACTCTCAGAACTGAGGCATTGAGATTGGAAGCTGCTTTGTTAACTTTGTGAATGAACCTACATTGTTGGACTTTTCAGTTTCTCTCTCAGAGTTTCCTGTCAGTCTTGTTGTTGGAGCTGCTGTTGGAGTTTCACTCCTCCTGGCAATCTTTGGATTCTTTATCTGGAAAAGAAACAGTCATGGTGAGATACAGCTGATTTTTCCACTTAACTTCATAATTGTATGTACTCATATAACATGAGAGTCCTAGAAAATATTTTTATTTTCATTATTCTGAATCTCTCATCTATTTTTCAGGGTTCCAGCTTGCTGACAGTGAGGAAACAACAAATTGATCTTGCTTTTTATTTTTCGGAAACCACCCAGTGTCTACATTTAGCTCAACACGTGAACAGTGACGGGCTCAGTTTAAAACAGCAATGTGCACACATATGTGTGTGTTTACATTTGTGTTGTAATGATGCACTAAGCTTGAATAGATCCTCTAAGTTATCTACAGGTCTTTATGAAGCATTGGTATTGCTGTATTGCTGTGCAGTCCATATTCTTGCATGTATTTGTACCTTCTGTTGTTATGCATATATTTCTCTTGTTTGTATATATTTCTCCTGTATGTTATTTTGTAAGACAGGAGATTAAAGACTGTATTGTGAGAAACATTAAGCTAAATGTAATCATAAACATACAGTGATATGTTCACTAAGCACTGAATAAACTGAAATTTTGAACTTCAGAAGAGGTTCGTATGGAAAGGTGACGATCAAGATGCCATTTTTTTAAGAAATGGAAAGGAGGACAAAAAGCTGAAGTACAACAAATTCTTTTTTTTTTTTTTTTACATTTTTTCTTTTATATTTTTTCTTTTAGGTGTTTTCTTGTTTGTTTTCTTGTTTTCTTAACTGTTTGGATTTTATTTAGAGTTGATCAATGGTATTTTATGTTTTAGTGTTGTGAAAACGTTTTGTTATGGTTTTACTTGCGCTTCCCTTCATCTCCTCGTCCTGCATCCGTACCTATTAAAGTAAAACGAAGTAAAAACTGTGCTCAAGATCAGCTCAAACTGCTGTTAAAGCTGAAACATTGATCCTGTTTTCTTACATGGAAATAAAAAATGATATAAATCAATTTATCATCTATTTGTCTTTTAAACTTTCAGACCAAGAAAACTATATCAATATCCTGTCGTCTGTCCAAAGTTTCAGTCCTCTGAAAGACTGAAATATAATTTTAACAGCTTAATAAAAATATTAATAAAGAATGAAGTATAATCATAGTTCCCTCAGTGAGACTGTTCACTGCATGAGGACCTACTGAGAGTTGTGTTTTTTCTGGGTCTTGGGTAAACAAACAAATGTGCTTCAGTGATGTACAGAACTAAACCCTGAACTCTTTTTTTAAATGAATATTAATTAAAATATTACAGACAGGAAAGACACGACTGGGGGATAGGAAAGGGAGAAAGAAAGAAAGAGAGGGAGGGAAAAAAACAGAGGGAGAGAGGGACAGTGTTGAGAGAGGAAAAAGAAAGAGAAAACAACCGAAAATAGAACAACACAATACACACAATATTGTTGCAATAACCTAAATAAATGTAACAGTAAATACTTAAATATTGAATATTATTGTGCAGCACGCAGGACACAGCTCCGTCCCCCAGGGCATGAAGCAGGCATGAGGAGATTCAGGCCCCAGACATCCAGAGGCCCCCACAGCACAAGTGCCCAAGGAGGACCACTGTGCCACCCTCCTGGAAAGAACTGAGGAGAGCCCCAGACGTGGGGTCACAGAGCAGCCACGGAGCTGAAGCCAGAGGGGGCTGCAGCGACGTGCCCGCGGGCTCTGCCGGTAGCCCTGAACTCTTTCCGTACGTTTAACATGCAGCTTTATCAAACGAAGGCAACTAGTTCTTTCATTTATTTTTTTATTCACTGTATAATTTATGTAATAATTATTAATCATGTTATTTATTAATATTTGTTTCCAGCCAACTGGATTATAATTTTTGTCTTTGAAAAATTATTGGCATATTGAGTAACTGATATTCTAATATTGTGTGACCTTGTAAATATAGTATTTCGTTTTCTATTAATTGATTTTATTTTTCACTTTTCTTCCTAAATATTACCCCAGTATGCACATTAGGGACCAACAGAATGAATGACACATTGCAGTCTCCATAATTTACAGATGTTGTTGCCGCTTCTTGAGAAGTTTGAGAAAATAAATCATCTATAATTGTAAGAACGGCACACTCTTCCCTCTGTTGGACTTTACTTATTTTGATTTTATTTTGACATCAATAATTATAACACATAAGATAGATCCTGTTTATGTAGCTGAGAAAATCAATTCCAAAAAATCTAAATAAAATATGAGATTCTTTTTTTCTTTTTTCCATGAAACACAAACAAACATTCAAACAAACAAAACGTCCAGAAAGTTAAACAGACTGAAGCTTAAACGGATAACTTTAATATGACAAAACATATTTAATAACAAAACTTAAATCAAATATAATAAAAACAGAGGACAATATATGAAACTACACACAAAAATCTCTTTTTGTGGATTTCTTTTCACTGACTGCACTCAAACATAGAGAGCAGCTTTAACAGTTTTGATAAATCAAAATCTTCTGAGAAACATATCACTGGTATCACATGACACAGAATCTCACATTTAAAACACAACAATCAATAGAAAATGAAGCGGAGGTTCTAAAGAAACAGAAATAGAAAGACAGCACCACTCTAACAAATTTGTTGTCCCTACAAAAGCTTAGAACAGAACAAAACAGTTTTAGCTGTAATGATACAGAGACTCGTAGACAAAAATGAAAATGCCTAAATGTATTGTAAACATTTGAACTTCTTTTTTTTAAATAAAACAATTAAAAAGTAAACAAAAGTCAAGTTCATATAACAAAATTTAAAAAAACAACTTTATTCTTATTTAACTGGAGAGTGCAGAGTCCTGCGTTTGTCTATTTAACCTGATTCAGTTGAATCTGTTCAACATTGTTGTCAGGAGCTGTTAAAGCCAAAGAAAAAAATATATCGGTTACACAAATAATGTTTTAAATCCAAACTGTCAGACCAAAGCGGAAAATACAAATAACAAACAATAAAGTCGTACTTACATGATGTAGGTCGCCTCTCTGAAACTGAAAAACAAAAAAACAATCCCACATGCAGCATGCCCTGTGTTCCAAAGTCGGGGCCATACATTAGGGCCCAGCTCTGAAGTTAGGTGTTAGGTGAAGTTGAGGTGTTTCTGAATTCAGAGTCATACATAAATTCACGATAACCATGTTTAATATCGACAGTAATACAGAAATAATGTAACTGAGCTTCGCACTGTTGCTTCTGAATCTCTCACCTTTCTTCTTTTTGTAAACAGCAAATCCAGCAGCAGCAACGATGATGAGAACAAAAACAACTACTGCAGGAATGATGGGAACTGTCATATCAGAGGGGTCCTCTGCTCATAAAAAACAAATAAAAAAATCAAATAAACAGGATAAAATGAAAGATGTTAGAATAGAAAGAAAATCCACCCATCCTGCAGTATTCATCTGGTTAATCTATAATTCACAGGCTTAATTGTTGAAGGGAAGTGAACATTTTTTAATCAGAGCATCAAGTCAGTTAAACTTCTGAGATATTGATGTAAATTGGTAAATGGCCTGTATTTGTATAGCGCTTTACTCAGTCCCTAAGGACCCCAAAGCGCTTTACACTACATTCAGTCATTCACCCATTCACACATCAACACACTGGTGGTGGCAGCTACATTGTAGCCACAGCTGCCCTGGGGCGCACTGACAGAAGCGAGGCTGCCGGACACTGGCGCCACCGGGCCCTCTGACCCTCTGATGTGGTCATTTAAGCAGCGGAGATGGGTGTTATTCAGTTTCAGCTGCTTTGATGGTAATGAAATGAACAACAGGTGCCATAGAGGGGCAAACAGGAGTGTTTCCTCCTTATCCAAGTTTTTGCATTCAGCTAGGGTCAGCCTCACTGCTGGCAGAATGAGGCAACACCTGGATGCTACCAGAGTTATTAGTTTTGTATTTTCTAATTAGTTTCCATTTTTGTTTATTTATTAACTCTGTTCAGTTTCATTACGTTTGCAGAGTTTTTATTGTTTGAAAATGTTGTGTTTCAGTTTTAGTCTTTTTAATTATTATTGTAAGGAGGGCAGGTCAGAGGCCGAACTTAGGAAAATCAGTAGTGATATTATACAAAAATACAGAACCTTTTGAAAGTTAACTCACAGCTTTTTGAAGTTGCATGCACATCAATGCCCCCCACACACATAAGCTGGAATAACAGTTTTACCAGCCTGCTAGTCAGTTACTCCAGGAGAGCTCTACAGGGATATGTTTGTAAACATGTAAAGCCTGATCCATTAATTGAAGTGTTTATTGAACCTTGTCTGTGAAGGTTCTCAGTCATCCAGGTCATCGTCGTCAAAGGAGCTTGCAAAGAAAAGCGTCTGGACTTCTTTAAGTTGCTTGAAGACGTTTCACCTCTCATCCGAGAAGCCTCTTCAGTTCTAAGGTCAAATGGTGGGGAGTCCCAGGATTAAACCTAGTGGGAGAATCCCCCCAAAGAAATCCTCTAATCGCCTGAGCCAGGGTGTGAAAATGGGTGTGGGTCCCAATCAGCCAGGGTTTTGGGTGAGCTCATTGTGAAACCTGGCCCCACCGTATCATGCGAATTCCTGAGGTCAGATGGCCCAGGATGTATGACTGTATGACTGTGTACGTGACAAATAAAATTTGAATTTGAATTTGAATTTTGAATTTGATGTGAGTGGGCGTTAAGGCGTCTGGGGAGGGATCTCAAAACTGGATTAAAGATGGCAGACAGTTGGTGTCGTAAACCACTGCCTCTGTTCAAAGATGGTCGCTCTTCTTTGCAAGCTCCTTTGACTTTATTGAACCTTCTGACAGATAAAAAACAAACAAACAAAAAAAACCACACTGCATGTACATTTGCATGTTTTTGTTTTTGCATCATTAGCTTTGTACAAAGAGAAGCAGGATGAGCCCTATAAAATAACCTCCAGCAGGCAGCTGTGGCTCATGGGGCAGATCAGCTACTGATCAGAAGGTTGGTGGTTCAATCCTTGGCTTCCCCAGTCTGCATGCCAAATATCCTTGGGCAAGATACTAACCCCAAGTTGCGTTCATCGGAGTGTGAATGTGTGTGAATGTAGTTTAATTTGCACTTGTGTTTAGAAGGGAATGGGTGAATGTATACAGCTTTCAGTACTCTGGGAGAGTAGAAAAGCACTATATAAGAATCAGTCCATTTACCATTTCAGTCCACTGGTGTGAATGTCTGTGACCAAACATCACAAAGAGACTTCGTGGGGACTTTATAAGGGTCTAACATCCTCTAATGGGTCCTGTGCTCACTGTGCGGCACTGCAGAGCCTGAATGGCATTTACCAGAATACCAGAATCAGTAGGTCCACCCTGTGATTTTGACAAATGAGAACAGGCTGACTCTGAGCAAATGTGTCAGACATGAAAGGGTCTGGAGAAGCTGTGGAGAACATTATGCTGTCTGTAATACTGTCCTCGTGGCCAGTTTGTTGGTGGATCTGTGCAGGTCTGGGGAGGCATATCCATGTTGTTTGCCTCCCTGTTTGTCAGACCCTACACTACTGCAGTGAATCCTGGGTTCCTCCTGGTGTATGGCAATGCCTGTAGGATGAAGTAACTAATACAACTAACTGGCTCCATGCTCACCTGGAGCCAGTCAGTTGAGACATTATGTCTCTGAGACATTATTGTTATCCAGCGTCTCATTAGCAGCATGCCCTGTGTTCCAAAGTCGGGGCCATACATTAGGGCCCAGCTCTGAAGTTAGGTGTTAGGTGAAGTCGAGGTGTTTCTGAATTCAGAGTCAGCAGTGTTGTATACCTTTGTTGTACCTTTGTTTCTAACACAATACCCAGTCATTATATACCCAAATCCGTATTTGTGGATTATAGACATTTTTTTATTATAAATTATAATAAAAAATAGACATTTTGGGAAAAAATTGAAATATAAAATTCCAAAAATCACTGTCATTTACATGGTCTAAACAAATTCTGAAAAATATTTTCTTAAGAAGGTTAAGAGCAGTAATGGATTGCATTTAACCAGTGAAAAAATATTAAAATAACTTTTTTTTTCCTTCTGTGATGACCCCCATTAGTTATTCCCATAGTAATGGCTATTCTTCAGGACAAAACATTCAAGCATCACGTTAGCCAATCCACAATATCAGCAAATGAATCAAATGAGCTTCACTCACCTCTGCCAGTCCTAAGTATGTTTTCTCTCCAGTTGGTTCTGATCATTATTTGCTTCAGTTTGGTGACGATGATGTTCTCACCACTCAAGAACTGAAACACACACTCGTATCTCCACCAGTCTTCAGGTTTGACTGATGAAACATTCAGATCAACAGTAATTTGGAAGGTGCCATCATCGTTTGGGAGGATATCTCCTTTTTCCACACCATCATGAATCTCATCTCCATCTTTTCTCCAGAACATCACGGCTTTGTCAAGATAGAAACCTGCAGCGTAGCAGCTGACTGGAGAGGAGGGAGTTTTCTGGAGGAGCGATACTGAGGGAAGAACTGGACAGAGGGATGATGGGAAAGAGAGAGATTGAGAATGGATGAAAGAAGTAAAGTCAATAAAGCAGAGAAGGAAAGGAAACAAGACAAGAAAATTAAATAGGAACATATTGGAACATATAAGGCAAGCCATTCAAGCCCGTCTCCAGCTTTCTAGCAGCTGCATTATGACATACTTTTAAGCCAAATGTACCAAACCACAGTGATATATGGTCACTGGGACCACATAAAGCTAAATGCTCACTAGAGAAAGTAACTAAATAAAAAGAATCATTAGTTCCGCTCATGTAAATATTTATTTCAACCAAAACAATACAACATTCATATAAAGTTCTCACACAGCGCGTGAAGCTAAAAAAAAAAAAGGGGGGGGGGGGGGGGGGGGGGGGGGGGGGGGGGGGGGGGGGGGGGGGGGGTTGGTGAATGAGCACAACCATTAGAACTGCTGGAAAACACCGAATAAGCTATGGAACAACTCCATGAAAGATGTTATTACATTATGCAAAATCACCTGTTGACTGTATTTTTTTACTAACGTAAAAGTAAAAAGTAATCATTTAAAAAAATGTAAATTAGGTCACAGAAATGTTTCCGTGTTTCTTTGGTTTACAAAAGCAAGGGCAAAGAAGCCTAAAACACAGTTGTTAAAAATTGTTGTTATTATGCAAGTTAAAAAAAATACTTACAAAATAAATACAATGCAAAATGAAATAGCTATCTGTCTGTATATCCACAGTATTTGTTATAGCTGCAGTTTGTCTATGTGCTGGCATCCTTGTATTCCTTGTTTTCACTTCCTGTTTTATTTTGAAAATTACTGTTCTTGAGGGTTTGTTCATTTCTCTAACTTGTGCCTCTTTGTCCTGCCTGCAAACTAGAAATCCATCTCAGTACAAGGATGTCTAAGTTCAAAGCATAGGAGAGGAGGAGAGATGAGACAGGTTTGTCTCTTCTTCTGACAATTGTCACTTTCTTTCTGACAATTGTCAGCACCTGTGTGGACTTTGCTAAGTTACACTGCTTGTTCTTATCAATTTTCAAAGCTCATGTTTTATTAGTTCACTTCTCTTTAGTGTTTGGGTTTTAATCCTCTCTGCTTTGAATCTCTGCTCGTGCAAATAACCAATTATCTATTATGAATGTACAAGTGTGTAGAAAAAAGGATAAAGCTGCTATAGCAGGTGTCCATGGATTTAATGTATAACTATAAAGGTGCATGGCATTATATTTTTTTACATTTTTGAGCAAAAAGTGAACTTTTCAACTTTGCACTCAAATTTACCAAAATTAAATTGTAAATTTTTGCATTCCTCCGTATTGAAGGCAGTTGGAAACACTGGTGAGCTCATCTTTCTCTTCTTATTCCCAGTGCAGAAGGCGGTCACCTGGACTTGTTTGCTTATTTTTCATAACTTCGCTAGCAGGACTGATTAGGAAATTTTGAGTTTTTTCTGTCATTTATAAATCTTGTTTGAAGATGTTACTGATGAAAATGTTGAACTGCAATTATCAATAAAATGTTGTTGCAGCTTAGCTTTGTGTGATTCCAGCCTTTAGAGTTACCTTCTGAATCAGTAAATAAAACTCAGCCTAAATATTCTGCTTTAAAAAAAAAAAAAAAAAAAAAAATAATAATAATAATAATAAATATAATAATATAAAATAAACAAAGTGATTCTATGGAACTGTGACTTGTGCGATTCTACCTGTCCTGTGCAGGGATCTTTTCCCATTGTCCACATACATCTTCAGCCACTCTGCACAGATCTTAGTGAGAAAGTCTTTGTTCTTTATTATTCTGACCCGATCAGCATCCCATTTCAGTTTGATCATGTCAGCCTCTGGTTTCAGTGCGATCCACGTCAGTGTCTTCATGTCAAATTCAAGAAAGCCTTCTCCATTATAGCCATACTTCAACACTCCGGTCACACTGTCAGTGTTTTCATCCCATTCACATCCACTTATCCTCTGTATGATGTGAACACCTGAGAGAAAAATAACAGAGATGGCAAAGGACGATGAAGAGTGTAAACTGTGTGCGGTTATTTTCAGAGGTTTATGTAATGTTCCTTATTCAGGTCTTGAACATAACTCTGAGTCTGTCAGTGTTTTAATAATAACGTAATGTGTTTTATATTATTCAAGTGTCAAAAACTGATTCAATGCAGGAGTCGTCTGATAAATATTTAATCTCTTGCAAACACTAAAAAGCAGAAAAACTTAGTATATTCAAAATTTTAAAGCAAAAACGAACCTACTTATGTTTAATAGATAAAGTATTGCAAAATGCACATTTTAAACCACTCAGTATTGATCAAGTATATGATTTATCAGGATTTGAGATCAGGCGTAACAGAAAATACTGCACCTCCACTTTGGTTGAAACGCTGCTTCCATCTAAAAATGTGGCCTCTGAAGACATTTGGCTGATCCTCGAAACACTTCTGCGTGTACCACTCCAGCTGCTCAGGATTAGTTTGTAATATTTTCTTTGCCCAGTCCAGTTGTGGTTTTAATGTCTTATTGCTGCTGTCACAATAACCTGTCTGAATGCCGTCAAACACCATTACAGCAATAAACTCCGGAACATTTGGGAGTCCAGAAGATCCACAGACAAAATACTTCAGTGAGTGTTTCACTGCAGGACAAACAGTGTTTATAATATTAAGGAATTAAGCACAAAATATACAAACATCATCAGAAATATGATGCATTCATTATGACCCAGCTATAGGAGTATTCTCATTTACAGCAATACTGTGTAACCTTTATTTTGATAAAAACATGTGGGCACAGGACCAGTATCGCTGATCTGCTTTGCACGTGTCAATATCAGCATCTATCCAAAGTAAACGAATTAGAAACTTTGTTGTAAAGATGCTTTAATAAGCTATTTCTGACATGAAACTTCCAAGAATATATTCTAAATATGTACTTTTAAAGCTGTGTACGCCAAAACGTTTTTAAACACTTATAAAAAACTGGAACTAAAACTCAGTTCTGGTGTTGTGCCAAAAATCGCCTGATGCGAAAAACTGATTTCCAACGTTTCCGTGTGCTTTTTTAATGTGTAATATCTTTACGTTTGTTGGTAAATAGACTTCGGTGAACAGGGTTTACAAAGGGGTTATTTATAAAATATATGAAAAGATCTGTTTTTTAATTACCGTGTACAATTGTACTTACATTATAACCAACCCGGTCCTTTTTGTCCACTTAAAATATGTTTACGGAATTATTGTCATTGTTATATTTCTGATGTCTTCTTGGACAGATTTTAATGTCAACGAGATTTTTTTAACTGCATAAATAAAGGCTATATAAAAGTCACTGCCAAAAACTGATTGCGGCTTCTACTTTCTTACGGGAATATTGTCTGTGCCTCAAGATAACTTGATATCATTCATGAGGGATACATTTGTTTCACATGGTATAGAGCAACACGATATTTATAGTAATTTAAATACGAACAATCCGTTTTTGGCAGGCGATCACTTTTTGGCACAACACCGGGGTAAAAACTTCAGGTTTGTCCGAGTTCACTAAAGTAGCTCTCTTTCTACCTGTCTAAATCACAATGTTAACTTGGAGCAGGTTATGGTCAGAATTTCAGAAGCGCCATGTGTTTACAGAATTCGCTGCAAGTTTTAAACGCAAGATCCTCTGCTGAGGAAATATGTGATTTTGTTAAAATCGCCGTTTCTTACCTGCCAATAAATCACAGCATAACTGAAGCAACAAAAGTATCTTCATCTTTCCTTTATCCTTAATTTTAGAACGATCATTGCTCATGTTGCAGAAGTATAAACCGGAAATAAGTCCTTATTTAAACTTCTGCAGAGATTATGAAAACAGCCGATGCCGTCTCCAGCGTTTACCTGTACCAGCCTGTCTGCCGAAACCACTCCCAAAGCACGAGCAGGCGAAGGGAGAAATGGTAGCGACAAGGAAGCCGGAAATGCATAAAAGGACACAGTAGGCCTCTTGTGCAACTTACTATGATTACTATAATAATATACATATAATAATTAAAAGAATTTCTTTATATCATTTATTCATTGCTATTCTGTTTTCCTCCCTGTAGTAGTGTTATCTGTGCGCTCAGTCTTTTCTGCCCTTTTTATCGCTTGATGTAGCAATGGCCAGTTTTTAGTTGATAAATAAAGGCTTAAATTTTTTTTTTAAAAGTACTCAGGACTCAATCACAGCCACTGTGAGCATTTCCTATTTTTAAAAAAAATTGTTTTTAACTCTCTTGATGACAAGAGCCTTAACGGAAGAGCATATGGTACAAAAATAGAAAATAAAGTCTCAGAGAGTTAAAAAGTTAATAAAAAAACATTTGGAAAATTACAGCAGACAAAGAAGATAATGGAAATATGCTGCAACAGAATTTTAAAATTAATATTAATCGAGAATGTTATGTCTTGAATGTTGTCTGGGTGTCTGGTGCTTTCCTATAGATATTATCTAAGTATTCTTTGCTATTTGAGTGAATTAAAGTGTCTTTTTCTCACTGGATCAGAATACACATCCATCGTTGAAACAGTATTATCTTTACTCAAAAAAAGATTACAAAATATTACACACGATTTGTGTTCCGAAAAGCAAGAAGCACTTAGTCCCTCAGTGCAAAATCAGAGCACCTGAAGGTGCTTTAGGTAAAAGCTCTACAATAACACAGAGAAAACCAACAGTCAGACGCCCCCCTATGACCAAGCACTTGGTGACAGTAGGATAAAATGAAGGAAAACTTGAATTCACTTTACAGCAGGAACAGCCATAACAACCGATATGGGAAAAAAAAGTATCAGCGCAACAATAAACAATAATAATAATAACAAAAAACAAATTTCAGTGATTGTTTTCAGACATGCCCACCCAAAGGAGAAAGAGATTATTCACTTGACATTTGATGTGCATTAAAGTGGACGTAAAACACTACCTAGCCTAATTTACACCACGGAGCCTTGTCCCCCCAAAATGTCACAAATTTAATACTTTTTGTGAGGCTGTGATTTAAAATACAGTTTTTAGAGCATGGGCAGTGCCATCTTGTTAGAAAACAGAATATGACATTACTAGGTTGGTTGCTGATAGTAGTCCTACATTAGTCCAATAACTATGTTGTTGACTGCCCTGTAGACATCATTTGTGTTGAGATCTGGATTTTGAACACTGTAGTACTTTTGTGTTTCAGGTATTCTTTTGTTGATTTGTTGTAGCTCTTCTGAACTTCAGGATCACTGGAAGAAACTTAAATTTTAGTCAGTGCTGTCTGACTCTTTCCTACCACTACAAGACTGCTGTGTTTCAACCCTGAGCTTTAATCCAAAGAGTGATCAGTGGAATGAGTCATCTGGCCGTCTATGTCATCTGCCAGGCCTCTTTTATAAATTCTTATCAGACTCTGTCTAAATCCCTCACTGACTTTTAGCCCCATGCAGAAGTATAACAGTGGGTTCACACAGCTGTTGAAGTAGGCAATACCCTTTGCTACAGGGAACCAGATTTTGAACAGAGCGTATTTACTGTCCACCATCTTCACCAGTAAGAGGCAGTGGTAAGGCGCCCAGCACAGGAAGAAGGCAATCACCAAACATGCTAGTATACGTAGAGGGCGGGTCTTCCCTGACAGGCGGGTGCGTCGGATTCCCACAGCGGCCAAGATATAACAGACCAGAATCACCATAAAGGGAATTATGAAGCCGCACAGGAAGCGGATGGAGTAGAGAGCAACTTTGGTGCTGTTGTACCCCTCTGCCTTCTCTTTTGGATGAAGAGAGCACGTACTCAGGTTCTTCTTGCCCAGATAGACTTGGCGATGGATGAAGTAAGGAATGCTGAAGAGGATCGCTGCGATCCAGATACAGACCGCCACCACCCTCGCTGCCCACAGGGTGCGACGACGCTTTGTGAGAACAGGTTGACAGACACAAAGCACTCGATCCAGACTGATCACAGCCAGCAAAAAGACAGAGCAGAACATGTTGGTGTATTTGAAGAAGGCATCGAACTTGCAGACGAAGAGGCCAAAAGGCCAGTGCTCAAAGAAGAGCTTCTTAGTGAGAGAAAAAACTCGTGTGAAGCAGAAGATCAGGTCTGCTATCGCCAGATTCACCAGCCACACGTTGGTGACCTTTGGCTGTGGATGAAGAAGAAAATAAAACACGATGGAAAAGTGAAGAAAGGAAAAACAAACATGAAAGGTAATATTTACGTGAAACAGTAACCAGAATGGGATTTTATCAGCTATTATGAGGTCCTATTTATATAAATGTTGCTACTAAACATAATCCTCTACCTTATTTCAGGCTCAGTCGTCTTAAACTAGTCCAAACGCTAAACAAGTGCCTTTTGTACATAAACTTAACTTAACTTGATAAACTTAATCACATCGCTCTTGAAATAGAAACATCATAACAGAAATTAAGTTCAAAACAGTCTTCTAATTTATGTGTCACACTTCAGAGTGTGGGGAGTTTTGTTGGCATTTCACCTTGGAAACACCATCCATTACTAATTCTGTTCATCTGTGTGAAATGAATGTGGTGATAACCACCTCCCAGTAGGTGAAAGAGGTTTATATTTATATGCATTGCTCACTCAACACACACACCATAGCTATCACATCCCAGGCATATGTTGTGAAACCACCTACACCTGTCTCCTACACCAGTAAAGGTCACAGTTTCTTAACCCCAAGTGTATTTACTGTCTTTACAGTAGAAAATAAATATGACCCCACAGACTTCACTAAACAGATTACTAACAAGCTCAGAAGGTATTTGAAAGGTATTATCCACTGAAGTATTCACCTTAAATTTGAATCCAGCCACCCAGATGACCACAGAGTTTCCTGTGATGCCGAGCACAACAGTCAGTGCATAGAGAATGATACTGACATTGTCCATAATGGCACTGATGCCCACCATAGTTTCCTGGTCATCTTTGGAAGGCTTGACTGTGTTGGTGGGCAGAGAGTCATTGGGAAACATGGTGTGGCTGAGAAAGAGAGAACAGGAAAACTGACAAAATGTTACTCATCCATGTATTTCCTCAATTAACTGACAGAGAGGAAGAAAAGATAATATTACTTTACTTGACTTAATTCTTGGACTCTGCTAGAGTAGCTGTGCATGATTCACAGTTTTTAAAAAGTCCTTGTTCATGATGATAGTTGCCCTCTTCCTTGGGTTCATCCTCGGTGTGGAACAAGTACATTTACCTTTTAGCTACCTTTCCTCTGATTGGCTGGTCCACACAAAAAGGTTTGGACAAGTGGGTGGGACTAAAGTACTTATATTCAGAGCTGCATGCATGAGGTGAACACATTTACATCCGGTCTCACTGACATCATACAAATACAAGAATGGATAAGCTGTCTGAAATAGAGTCAGACAGCCTATCCTATTCTTACAACTTGATCTCTATTGCCAACATACAGAAAGTACTGTTTAAGAATTTAAACAGTCGGAAGCTTGTTTAGACAATTTCATATTGTGTTTGACATTTGACAGTTTTTAGTGTCTTCCTTTTTTAGAGTAAGCTGTTTGTTCACTTCCTGTAATTTTCTTATGCATTGTTTTCTTTGTGAATTTCTTGCCGCAGATAATTTATTCAATTCACAAGGTTTAAAAGAAAGGTACAATTGGATATCATCTGCATACAGATGATAGGAAATGATAATAAGGCCTAATGGAAGGACATATAATGAGACAGACCAGAATGACTGCAGATTTACATTTTCTATTTTAAAAAAAAGGATATATGTGCACTCCTGTTGACTTTGATATATATTCAACATTCAATAGAAATGGTTGAATAGCTTAGTTGACTTTAAATATGTATTAGATAACTTCCATTATATGGAAAAGGGGATTCAAAGAAAGCTTGTAGAATTTCCATCTTCACTTTTTTAGCACAGACAGGTACAACTAAAAATGGCCTGTCTATTTCAGAAGCTTTTCATATCTGCAGTAATGCAGTGGGTTTACATCACTGCATCTGATGCTTTGCATTGCACTTGGTGATGTAAAATTTGGATGGTGCAGTTCGACCTTGGAAACACTTTCCACACTATCACAGTAGCAGGCAGGAATTCACTCCTTAGAGTGACACATTCTCTAACAATTGTTTGTAGATGCAGTCTGGAAGCCTTGGTGCTTGATTATATACACCTGTGGCCCTGAATGTCATTGGCACACCTTAATTCAACGATTTAGATGGTTGAGTGAATACTTTTTGCAATATAGTGTATGTAAGATCCTGCATATCATCCTACTTTGGACTTCTGGCCTCTTCTTTAAGGTTAAATAAAGTCCAACTTTATTAACTATGTTTAAGAAATAAAACTGTTATATGGGGATTTTAAATATCACATCATAGGTTCCTTTAGAATATTTTGTCACTTTTGACCTCTGATTTCAATTTTACATTTCACATCTGCTTTTCATTCAAGCTAATCCCAAAATGCATCGTTTTTACTGCACTGCAAACTCCTTGATGTGCGTTTAAAAAGAAGAAAACAAAACACAGTTTAATACTATTCCCCTCAAAGTACACACTGCCTTTGAGCTTGCTTCAGGAAAGGTATCTGAGTCAAAACTCAAAACATTGGATAAACTAACCCATGACCATGAAACCTTAATTCTATCATTAATGATGAAGAGTATATAAAGATAAAAGATCATAACTTCATGAGATTAGATAAAGATATATATTTATTATACATGGATTTATGATTTTGAGCACATTAAACCATCAAACAAAACTACAGGAAACTGTCTCAAGATGTTAACAAAACGTGATATAAAACAAGGTATGTTCAGGAAAGTGTTACGCCAAGAACTGAAAATTATTAGTCTTACCAGTGGAAACAAAAACAGCAGCTCTTCAAAAGAAAAGATCCGAGATAATGAGCACAAAGGCGGTTTCTGCTGTTCAGAGATGTAAAGCTGCAGCAGTCAAAGGAGAAATAAATATTGCACTGCAGGGACTGCACAGTTTTCTTCAACCACACACAGGAAAAGGAAGAAGAAAACCACCACTGTATTGTGGTTCTATGTTCAGCCACTCAAATTAAAGCTTACATTCACATCTGTCCACCAAACATGACTCTGCAGATTACATCTTTGACCCTTAGAAGAAAAAAGACATATGGCCTTGTGTTGTTTTTGGTATGTATTCAACATTCATTAGAATTTGTTGCATAGATTAGCTAAATTTAGATAACCAGTTACTCGTTTCCATTATATGGAGGAAAAGGGTTTCAAAGAAAGCTTGTGGAATTCCCCTCTTCTAACACAGAAAGGTGCAACTAAAAATGGTCTGTCTATTTCAGAGGTTTGGTTATACTTGCACTAATGCAGTGCAGGTTTGGGGAACTACTCTTTTGTTGCTAAAAATATTCCTTGGTGTGTGTGTGGTTGATGATTAATGGTTGATCAGCAGCTAAAGAAAGCAAATGACACCACCCATCCATCTTCTTCCACTTACCCAATTCAGAGTTGTGGGAAGCTGCAGCCTGTCCCCACTGCGATAGGACGAGAGGCAGGGTACACCCTGGCTGGTCTGTTGTGGGGCTAATTACAATCATTTGCACCAATATTCATTGCTATAGGCAATTTAGAATCACCATGACCTTTGGGAGAAAGACAGAATATACAGTCACAGGGACAATGTGGAAACTCCACACAGGAAAAACCTGGATTTGAACCTTGGACCTTCTTGCTGTGATTTAAGAATGACCAACAACCACACCGCTGTAGTGCAACTTAATGATTTGCTGTTTGAAAATTAACAAAAAGAAACTCTAATTCTTACAACTTGATCTCTATTGTATCATATGATATTTGACCTCTGACCTCTCCTTTAAGGTCAGTAGAATGATTTGATGGCTAAAGTGATAATGATCCTATACAAAGCTATTTAAATCAGTTTCTTACTGCCATTGTTGTAATAAACAAATATGCATATAGGGAAAGATACACTATATCATTCATCTGCCTTCAAACAAATAAAATATTTTGACCAGAAGCATATTTTGTGAGGTCAGACCAGAAGGCCTGGCTCTCAGTCTGCACTCATCCCAAAGGTGATCTGTTGGGTTGAGTCTGGACTCAGTTATGTCTTCCACACCAGACCTTGCTTAGTGCACAGTTGGAACAGGAAAAAGTCATCCCCAAACACTTCCCAGAAGTAGAATTATTTTTTCCAAGTGTGGTAGGACTTGACTTAAGCGGTCAAAGAAGTGCAGGAGACTGATGCTGTCCAGTGTAGCAAGTGATTTATTCACCATTTTGTGACCCAAACAATATTTACAAAGAAACTCAACTCTATAATAACCTCAGTTCAAATAAACATAACTGAACTTAAATCAACGGAAATTAAGGTCAAACTGCGCACAGCTACACTGACCTGAACCTTTTTTCCTTGAAACACCTGAGTTCTTCTGCTTAAATAGTCCACTTAATCAAACAATTTATCCTCTGGACTATTCCATTCAGTAGGTAGGTAAGATGAACATGATTATTATCAAACTCTACTACTCCTCTTTACTGGCAACATAAACTCTGTGGTGTAATCAATACATATTACAACAATAAATCTATTTCTTCATAAACCCTCTAAAATCAACTTTATTAAATCATAAGAGTTCTTCCCCTTCTGCACTTAGTCTCTTCCTGTGACCTCAGATGAACCCAGAAGCTATAAAGCAGGAAGTAAAACTAAATTTCCTCCTTTTGTTTCTGGAAGACAGGTAGGTAAGGTAAGTTCTAAACAATACAAATTAACAGTTGAAATAAATGATGTTAACTTAAACTTGTAGGGATTGATTTAAATCAAGATGTTATATTATATAATCTGTAAAAGTGCAAAACATAGACAAACCCAGGATAGTAGATGTTTGCCTATTGCAGATTACATGTGAAATATGGTTAAAGCAAAACAAGAATGTTAACTAAGAATATAGACAAATGGTCTTCTCACCCACTTTGTCACACTAAGCAATTAATTGATTACGGAGAGAAGAAATGAATTTACTGGTTAACCGCTCACTGACAAGTGCAGTTCATTAGGTTTTCTAGGTTTGTGGTTACAGTGTTATGTTTAACTTATGTGGTTAGCACATCTCAGATCGGGTTCACTTGAATATCTTCTGATCTGCCTGCACTTCTCTGCCTGTGGGGGCATGTCAGTAATAAACAGAATAAAAGAATGTTAACAATTTGGGGCATTTCAGAAAATCTAAATACCTGAAATACAATGAAGTGGAAACACTGCTTTGAAACTTTTTCCTGTGATTTTTACTGTTTAAAAGTGAAGCAATCTCTGTGTGCAGGTTTATGTGGTCTCTGGATTCAGTCTCTCAGACAGTTCAGAGAGGTTGTTAGGAGCTGTAAAATGCAAAACACACTGTTAGTCCTCTGATCCTGGACTGGATTTTATGTACAAAATAACCGAAAACAGTTGGTACTGTATGAATATAGTTTTTCTTCACAGACACCTCAGAGCAAAGAAAGAACTGAGTCTTGTATTATCACTTCCTTCCTGCTTTAGTGAACTGCTAGCTTCAGTTTTCTAGTCTTTGTAAAAACATCAGCTCACCTCCTTTAGAGCCCTCACATTTCTTCTTTTTGTAAACAACAAATCCAACTGCAGCAACGAGGATGAGAAGAACAAGAACAACCACAACAGCAGTGATGGTTATCTTCGTGTCAGCACGCCTTTCTGCTCAGTAAAACATGAGCAAAACATAATTAGATCATAATTTATATACAGTACATCCTTCCTCCTATGACACAGAGTATTTATGCAATACTGTAATCTCTATGGTGCTACATATATGTGAGTATGTGTGTCTGTAAAAGTATATGTATATAATATATATTTGCAAGTATATAGTATTTACTGCATACTTCAAAGCAGGTCTGAAAAATGCTAATAATAGTTGTATAATTATAATATATAACAGTAATGTGAAATTGAAAAAGAGTGACATTCTCCCATCATCTGCCCAGGGATTTGTAAAAGGCACTTTTTGCTAAATGTAAATTTCAGGTTCGTTATCCACATATTTGGTGCTGCCTCTTTTGATCTATGAAGCCAGTAAAATGGCACAAATCTGAGTGTATAATGGCTAAGGGAGGGTGGCAGTTTTTTTCTTTGTATCTTATTAGGCCATCCCTGACTAACTTTTCCTCCAGTCAATAAACGGTAATGATATTTTTTACTATTCTGAGAGCACAAAAACATCAGAGCACTGTGTTTCTCACTTTCATCATTGCTAATTTTATTTTACCCCAATTGGTCCTGATCGTTGATTTATTCAGTTTGGTGATGATGTTGTCCTCCACACCAGAGAACTGGAACACACAGCTGTAGCTCGTCCAGTCTTCAGATGGCACTGATGAAGCGTTCATGTTAACACTTAACTGGAAGGTCCCGTCATGGTTGTGGAGAATCTGTCCTTTCTCCACATGGTCTTGGATCTCCACTCCATCCTTCCTCCAGAACATCATGGCTGTATTAGGATAGAAACCTGTAGCGTGGCAGGTGACTAGAGCGAAGGGAGTCTTCTGGAGGAGAGACACTGTGGGAACCACTGCAGAGAAAGATGTATTTAAAAAAGACTTAATACATCTTTGTAAATGGATAATGCTCCACAATTTGATTTGAAGTTTGTGAATCTTATAACTCAAGGAGGAAGCCACTAAGGATTTTGAAATTCATACCATAGTTGCACTTCCTAAAAATAATTTTTTGAAGGAAAAAAGAGAAATCATGTTAAATCCTGAATTACCTATGTGATATCTATCAGTTTGGAAAGCTTTAAAAAGCCTCTTTTGTCCCTTGTTCCCTGGGTCCTAGACATGTCTTTGTGTTTTGCCTCCCGTTTCTGTTTCCATGTTCCCATGTCTGTTCCTCCCCCCGGGTCCCAGTGTTAATCCGTGCATCTAGTCTGCATCTTAGTTTGTTTCCCATTTTATTTTGACAGTCTCGTGTCCCATATTCATTTTGTTCAGTTTTGCTTCCTCCTGTGTCATGTCTATTCATCCCAGTGTGTTTCCACTTCCCTCATCACCCTCGTCATCTATGTGTATAGATTGTGTGAGTTTCCCTGTGTTCATCGTCAGATCATCTGCAATCCTTCCCTGTGTCTCCATGCTCCCTTGCACTCCAGGTTTCTGATTGTTTAACTTTCCCAGTTTACGTTTTCATGTTTTTTAGCACCCAAAATAAAGGGTGAACATTTTGTTAAAAGGTCTAGTTACTCTTTTAGTGTCTGCATTTGGGTCCTTATAAGCCACACGGTCTGCAGCCTCAGACCGTGACAGGTGGTTATGAAAGAAAAGAACCCAGAACAACATCTAAAGAACTGCAGGCCTCTCTTGCTTCAGTTAATGTCAGTTTTCATGATTTAACAATAACAAACAAAAAATGGCATCCACTCAAAAGTCCCAAGGCAAAAGCCACTCGTTAAAATCAGCCTAAATGTTTTGCCATTTTCTCTTTAAAAAACAACTGTATTGTAATGAAGATAATCCAACATAAAATGAACATTACTACATCCATTTGAAGACGATGTGATTCTACCTGTTCTCTGCAGGGAGAAGTTCCCACTGTCCACATACATCTTCAGCCACGTTGGACACATCTGAGTGAGGAAGTTTTCATTGTGTTTGAGTACAGACCTGTCAGTGTCCCAGGTCTGTTTGGTAATGAGAGCTTCTGGGTTCAGTGCAATCCATGTCAGTGTCTTCACATCAAATTCAAGAAAATCCTCTCCATTCCATCCTTACTTTATCATACCTGTCACCTCACCAGTGTTTTCATCCCATCCACAGCCACTTATTATCTGTAAAATCTGGACACCTGAAGAAAGACAGAGAAACAAAAATTGCACTGAACTATCTGAATATTCTACATTATGTGGCACATGAAAAAGGAAACTGGGTCAACCCAGGACTGATCTGACAGACATCCTGCATATAAACTCTAAGACGAAGAATTTAAGGTTAATAGTATTCAAGACATTCTTTAATACACATATAAATTCAGCAAGTCTATTATTTTGTCATGTTTTTAATCATATTGACGTTGTAAGGTTTGATGACTTAAGACTTTAAATATTTAACAATTTAATGATTAACAAAATAATTTTACATACATCAACTTTATTGAGGTATATTTATGATTTATAATGATGCAATATAATATATAATATAATGATGCAATGATGCAATACCAAATTCTATGTGCAATAACCCAACTGTAATTTAACATGAAAAAAACTAGTATTACAATTATTACTTTTTGGGTGTGGATGGCAAAGCGCGGGCAAAAGCGCGTCACATG
>NW_024387090.1:758505-769015 GCF_900408965.1 Simochromis diagramma | reverse complement strand
TTATGCAGCGTCTTTCAGTTTATGAAAAAACATAATGTCACATGTACAGACCCAAATCTGATTTCAACACATGAGGACTTACATGTAAGCTTTACATTTCCAGTTTATTATGCACTGTGTACAAATGTACAACAATGTACAACTGAATTAACATTGAGTCTTATCTAACTCTGACATGAGCACCACAGTCACTGTGCACCAGTCATAACTTTCTACAGGACTGAATATAATATCTTTATGTAAAAGTCCGGAGCCTCTGGGGAGTATCCGAATATTTATAACATTACACAAACCAAAGGTCTCCATCACAGTGTTCATGAAATGCTGGGTTTATCCATCTTCTGGGACGGGCCTACGGAGGAGCTCTGAAGATTTCCCTGTGAGGGAGCTGCTGGTGAAGATCATGAGTCCTGCTTGATCAGTGCGATGAGCTTCAGTGTTCCTGGTGTTTCTTAAATGAAGCCTCTTTCAGTGGGTCAACAGAACTTCTGGCACAGGACAGCTGTGATGAAAAAAAGGGAAAAAGTTTCTCCAAACCTCTGGACCCAGGAAACCCAGCTTAGTCCTAATGGTTTCCCTCACTAGTTTCTGTCCAGGGTGAATGTAGCTGTTATACATAATATGGACTTTATTATTAAATGAAAAGAACACATTAGACTACACTACTGAAACGTTCTGCTGCTGTTTTTAAAGTTTCCATGTTACCAGGCTGTAGACTAGAGATTTAAACCGTTTTAGATCCATTACACTCACAGTCTTATGTTAAAATCTCAAAGGACAACATTATATTTTTGATATTAACAGTAACTCTGGGCCTCTGTGGGGTGTGCAGATGATCTCATCGCTGTCTAAAAATGGATAAAAAAAACACAAGGAGTGCTGAATCCTTCAAAAACACAGACTATTAGAGTAACAGGTGTGTAGCATCTCTGTGTAGCATCTCTGTGCTTGTCCTGCTAGACCTTAGTGCAGCGTTCGATACTGTTGACCATAATATCCTATTAGAGCGATTAGAACATGCTGTAGGTATTACAGGTACTGCACTGCAGTGGTTTGTATCATATCTATCTAATAGACTGACCAGGACATGTCCTTCAACGCACATATTAAACAAATATGTAAGACTGCTTTCTTCCATTTGCGCAACATCTCTAAAATTAGAAATATCCTGTCTCAGAGTGACGCTGAAAAACTAGTTCATGCATTTATTACTTCCAGGCTGGACGACTGTAATTCATTATTATCAGGATGTCCAAAAAACTCACTGAAAAGCCTTCAGCTAATCCAAAATGCTGCAGCAAGAGTACTGACAGGGACTAGAAAGAGAGAGCATATTTCTCCTGTTTTGGCTTCCCTTTATTGGCTTCCTGTTAAATCCAGAATTGAATTCAAAATCCTGCTCCTCACATACAAGGTCTTAAATAATCAGGCCCCATCTTATCTCAATGACCTTGTAGTACCATATCACCCTATTAGAGCACTTCGCTCTCGCTCTGCAGGCCTACTTGTTGTTCCTAGAGTATTTAAAAGTAGAATGGGAAGGAGAGCCTTCAGTTTTCAGGCCCCTCTTCTGTGGAACCAGCTTCCAGTTTGGATTCAGGAGACAGACACTATCTCTACTTTTAAGATTAGGCTTAAAACTTTCCTTTTTGCTAAAGCATATAGTTAGGGCTGGACCAGGTGACCCTGAATCCTCCCTTAGTTATGCTGCAATAGACATAGGCTGCCGGGGGATTCCCATGATGCATTGAGTTTTTCCTTTCCAGTCACCTTTCTCACTCACTATGTGTTAATAGACCTCTCTGCATTGAATCATATCTGTTATTAACCTCTGTCTCTCTTCCACAGCATGTCTTTTATCCTGTCTTCCTTCTCTCACCCTAACCGGTCGCAGCAGATGGCCGCCCCTCCCTGAGCCTGGTTCTGCCGGAGGTTTCTTCCTGTTAAAAGGGAGTTTTTCCTTCCCACTGTCGCCAAAGTGCTTGCTCATAGGGGGTCATATGATTGTTGGGTTTTTCTCTGTATCTATGAAGCGCCTTGAGGCGACTTTTGTTGTGATTTGGCGCTATATAAATAAAATTGAATTGAATTGAATTGAATAGCATCGCTAACTAGCTAGCAACAAGCCTCCAACACAGTGCGTATGCTAGCGGCTAATCTAGCAAACGAATTAACAACAGAGCGATTTTAGAACTATAAGATGATAAGCTGTGTGTCTTTTTTTTATAACAGTGACATGGTTGTATTTACCTTAATTAAACGAGTCGTCAGTCGCGGTAAACCAGCAAAAAGCTCGAACCACAGGTGCTACGTAAAAAGTGTAGAGGGGCGTGTTTGTGGTCACGTCCAGCGGGTGTGTGGGCGGGAGTGTTACACAGTCGCTCCACCTCAAGTCACTACTGCGCAGACTCTGGCTCCAAATTTGCAAGATGGCAGCCTCCACAAGCGGGATATTTTGGCTTCATTTTTGCACAATGGTAGGAGGCGGTGTCGCGTCGTCCATCTTTTATACAGTCATTGGTTTGAACAGTCATGAATTATTTTTAAGACCAGGTTGGATGTAATGTGTTAGAACTACCAGCAGGTGGGGATAAGAGACCTTTAAGGTGTTTGGTGCCACACTCCACCTTCAGGTTTAAAACTAGTGTTAATGGAGGGAGTTTGAAGGTTGAGTTTGTTCCACGACTGCATTTCACTCACTGCCTCTGTTTGTATCTCTGTCACTGCAGGACCAACATGGAGCGAGAAGTCAGCGCTCTCAGAGGCCGACAAACCTCACAGAAGAAAGGAGAGAAAAAACACACCTGTGACGAGTGTGGGAAGAATTTTTACTTGGAAGTATGCAACTAAAACAGCATCAGGTCATCCACACTGGAGAGAGACCATTCAGCTGTGGCTTGTGCGGAAAAGTCTTTTTCTGGGAGCGTTCCCTAAAAACACACCAACTCATCCACAGTGGAGTTAAAGCGTACAGCTGTGATCAGTGTGGAAGAGCTTTTACTCAAAGTAGCAGCTTACAGAAGCATCTAGTTACCCACTCTGGAATTAAGGCATACAGCTGTGACTTTGTGGAAAAACTTTTCGCCACATAGCGAGCCGAAATAAAACCACCTACGCATTCACACCAGACATGTTGTGTACTGCTGTGATCAGTGTGATAAACAGTTTTATAACGGGCACACAGTTACGACAACACATGTTTACCCACTCTGAGGAGAGACCTTATAAATGTGACCTGTGTGAGAAGACTTTTAAAGCTCCACGTTACCTGAGGCAGCACCAACAGATCCACACCAGAATGAGACTCTACAAGTGCAGTTACTGTGAGGTATGTATTTATATTGTTATCTTGTCGCTTTAGCCTGACTGTTTGGAACAACTCTGCTCATTAAACTGGTTAGCATGTTAGCAATTCTACTGCATGGAAAAGCAGCTCTGAGTGATTATTCAGAATTTTCATGTCAGTTATGATTTTGTTTACACGATCATTAAAAACTAAAAGTGGTGAAAATTGATATGATGGTGTTATTTAATGTTCAGGCAGTTTCCTGGTATATCATGATATTGTTATTATTTCACCATAAATGGCCTTTTGTTTACAGAGCCTGATTCCTCTGTCAGGAGTACATGTAATAAAATAAAACACAAATGAAAATAAGCTCAAAACCAAACCATTGAGTAATCTTGTCTTATGGTTACAGGGCTCGCAAAATTTCAAAATCCCTGGTAGCCCTTCGGGCAGGGACTCTTCAGTTTTTGGTAGCCCAAAATAAATTTAAGTAGCCCAAATAAAAAAGAGAGCAATTTTTTGATTGATGTTTTGTTTCCTGTTTTGTTTCCGTTACAATATTATACATTAAAGTATAATATTGTAACGGAAACAAAACATTAATCGATTGTTGAAGCACATTTTACAACATTGTATAAAAATTACAATCATCAACTCAAATACTTGGTTCTAATTGAACAGAAATTTCTATGAACTTGTAAGAACTGTGTAGGACACGAATCAGTCTGTGTCAGATCCTGAATTTGAAATTTCCACTGAAGTCACGGGTAAGAGGCAAGTGGAACCAATATCGAGGCCATTTGCTTTTGAAGTTTTGCAAAGACTGCTAAATTTTGCCAGTGGTAGTTCACTCTTTGCAACATAGTACGCTGTTTTAAACTGATTTCAGGTTTATTCTTAGTATGTTATTTGCAATTGGTGTTTGTTCCGGGAAGATATTGCTGGGACGTCGGGCTAGCGATTTTGCAAGCCCTGGGTTAACAAAGTTGTATCATACGTAATGGTATTGTAGTACCAGTAGTATCATTGCTTATTTATAACTTTAGTAATTTTAGACATTAGTGTTAAAATACGCATTTAATATTATAATTCCAGTGTCATGGGGGTAGGAGTGTTTTTCTTGTGTCCCATGCAGCTGAGTGTTATAACTGCACAGTTACAGTGTTATTAATGCAGTATTAAATGAGTATTACTGCAGTGTTACATTAGTAGTTTAACGCTGTGTTGGTACCCTGCAAATATTAGCATAGTAGTACTTAGTGTAACTCAGATGTTACTGTAACATGAAATAAGTATTACTGTAGTATTTATGATGGTAGTATTGTAGTTATTGCAGCCCAGTAAACTGAGTGTGTAATGAAACAGTAAAATGTAATTGGACGTCTGCAGAGATGCTCTTTTATTTCAGGCGACGTTCAGGATAAACATAGTGAAGGACTGACTTACACTGTCTTTGTGTCTTTGTTTAGAAGCAGAGCGACACAGATGGATCCAGTTCTCAACTCTGTCAATCGCCGTGATGATGGGAAAGACCTTTCATTGTGACCTTCTGTGGAAAAACGTATAGTCACCAATACACCCTAAAAGACATCAACGTAAACACTACTGGAGAAAAAATAAATACTGCAAAGAATGTGGGAGAAGCTTCACCACACCAACTGAGTTAAAACGAGATGAACTGATTCACAGTGGGGTTAAAAAGCACCTCTGTGATCAGTGTGGGTCATCCTTCACCTCTGCAGGTGATCTTAAAAGACACAAACGAGTCCACACAGGAGAGAAACCATACAAGTGCAGACACTGTGACAAAAGCTTCTCACAATCCAGGCTAGTCGTAACTATCATGAACGTACACACAGTGGAAGGAAACTACAGCTGTGACCAGTGTGACAAGAGCTTCAGGAATCTCAGTTCATACTCCGAACACAAACGATCCCACGTTACTAATAAACTGTTTCACTGTTACAAATGTGCCAAAACATTCACTTCATTATCTGCTCTGTGCAAACATCAGTGTGATCACTCAGGGCTGAAATCACTCCCATCACAGTGAATCTGAAGAGACAGAAAGATCCTCTTCTGGTTTCGGGGTCAGACTTAAAACCCTTGAGGTCAGGCTCCACAGAGTTCAGATGTAAAAATGTGATGAGGCATCTGTGAATGAACATGTTCCTCTAGTGTACTGAGAAAAATTAAACAGCTGATGAGTAGATAAACATGTTAAACTGTGTTATAGACAGGGATGCACCTTGCTGCTACTCAGGTGCGTATGTGTGTCAAAAATTACGAATGCGTAGTGACATTATGTTACCAAAGCGCCTACTTGCGTGCCTGACACGTGTTCCTACAGCTTCTTTGGTGTTTCGCCACCACCTAAGAAACACCAACCAGAGCCAGAGCTGAAGAAAAACTTCTTTCGGAAAAATTGGCTCAAAGTGCCGTGGCTTAAAGCTAACAATGAGTGCACTGAAATGTGGTGCAAGTCATTGCTAATAACAAGCTAGCTGAGAAGAAATGTCCACATTTATATTCTGAGGATATTATTATTTGTAGCGGCTAGAGTAAATGTCAGGACGTGCATATCATTCACTGTGAAGGGGGCATGGATCGTGCAGAGCATCACCCCATCAGCGGGGAGTTAGGAGCAAAATTGCAGTCTGCCGAATTTTGGGGGATACTTTCCGATGGATCTGTGGTCGTCGAGCAGGAAATCATTTACATTGTGTCTGTTGTCCAGCAATGGCGAGTTTACCTCTGACTATCTTTGACTGATTTGAACTGTGGTGCTGACCGCACCGCACAGGATGGACTTGTGAGACTTCTTGAGGACACAGGCTTGGATGACTGGACAACAAAGTTGGTCGCTGCGTGCACAACCGAGGCTGCTATCAACGTGGGTATGTCCAATGGCGTTGTGCCAAAACTCCGGCAACTTGCTACAGTTGGAGACTCCCTTGTGCACATTCTCTGCACAGCACACACACTGGGAGATTTCTTAAATTCAGTTGATCACAAGGATTCTTACTGTGAGACGTTTAATCGCCGTGTGGTCAAGCTGATGCAGTTTTATTTGTAAAAAAAAAAAAAAATGCTACACTGAAGAAGCTGTGTGAAGAAAATGGGATCCCCTTTGTAAAACTGGGTAAGTTTCATAATACCACGTGGTCTTCATGGAGGCATGAAGACCACCTGCCAGCCATTATAATGTAACTGGCTACAAGTGATAACAGTGACTTGTAGCATATCTGCAATAGAGCGTTTTCAATGCGTACTAAAAACCGTCCTGGGACTCACCTGAGTAGCTCACTAAAAAAGTTATGTGCACCCCTGGTTAGAGTCTGACAGCTGCTGGTAAGAATGACCTGCAGTAACGCTCCTTCCTACACTGTGGGTGTAAAAGTACTGCTGAACGAGCTGCTCAGTGCTTTGTACCGTCTCATGCAGAGGTGGGAGGTGTTGTCCATGATGGATGTGAGCTTAGACCAGCGGTCCGTCATTTGTTTCGTAAAAGGTCGCGAGAGTTGAGGCTCGGGCATGAAATTCATGGTTTTCAGGGTTTTTATCGTTAACTCGGTTTCCCTGCGACTTCTCCCGGTGTTATGAATAAATTTTAAATATTACATGTTAGCATAGCGACCCAGAGAGCATTAAGGGGCAGAGAGGAGGATGTTACTCTCAATGTTGTTGGCACATTTTCAGGAGGAGGCTGCTTTCCCGATCCGGGAAAATATTTTTTGATTTATCTACAACACCTTAAATGCTGGTCTGGGAAAATATGTTTTGACATTAAACTGGTCTGTGGTGCAATAAAGGGTGGGGACCGCTGGCTTAATACATGATAGACACCAAATAACAACAAACTCAAAACGCTGCGTCAAATGACCCAGAACAATGACAAGGACATCTATTGTCTATATCTATACATAGTGTTGCAATGCTACGAAGGAACTGCAGTGTTTGGAGGAGTTAAACATGCCAGCTAACATTATTCTGATTCAAAGTTTCCATTGAAACTGAGAAAAAATGAAACAGGATCTTCAAGAGGACTGGCCAAAGAGCATGTTTCCCAGATTTTGGATAACAAATGGAGTTTCAGCTGTGCAAAGGGTCATAGCAAAATGTTTATTCTGTAAACTGTATGGAGGAAAACCCAGCCAACAGTACAGCGTAGTATTGTAAAACGGTATGTAGTAGTGTTCACTTGCATGACAAGCAGGGCCGTGCACCTTGAAGGGATTACTTTTTAGATACTGACTCATGTTTAATGCAACATCACAAAGTTATTGCTTGTCATGAAGTGAAAACCAGCTCTCCCTCCAGGACTATTTGACAGAAAAGAAGGTGGGAACAAATCCAGTACATTACAGACCTCTAAGGAAACTGGATTTGAGAATATTTACCACTGCTACAAGAATGACAGAAATGGATAAAAAGTTGTTTTGTGCCTGGAGATGTTGTCATGGTTAGATCCCAATGTAAAAACCTCGAGGGTCTTGGGTATTCTGAAAAATCATAACAACCTTTGCAGATAAGAGAGGTCTGGTACGTGTAGTTCGTCTTCACACAAAAACAAACGTGATTGAAAAACCTGTAACAAAAATTACTTTTGTTATGTGAAGCTACAAACTGATGAACTAGGTTACTGGTAGAAGGATGTATGAATGAAACATGGTCTGCCCTCTTATGCATATTGTATGAATGTATCATGACTTATTATGGCTCCTTTAAGTTAAAAACCACTCCTGCATGTTTTAGTAATAAAATCTTTCATCAGTTTCATAAATTGTAACACTGCTCATTTTAAGTGTTTTTCATTTTAGTGCAACAGCTGGATATTAAACTCATAATCAACATAAGCAGCTGTTTGTTTTCATTAGTGTGTTTTCACTATCTTGATAAAACAGAACATAAAATACTTAATATAGCCATGAGATGTGATTTGAGAAGTATTTTGTATATTGTGCAGGAAAAGCTGCTCTGTACCGTAAACGCTGAGCATCAAAGTTAGTGTCCAGCCAAGACGTCTACCTCAGATAAAACTGACATATAGATATCAAATAACTGAAATGGCTGAAACTTTAATCCCAACGTAAAACAGAAGAAAGTTCCTCCATCTCTTTAACTGTGTTTTGTTCTGTACTTTGTCATAAATTTGTGAGTGTGAACAAGAGTCTGATACATGAAAACACCCATTCAAAGGCATTGTGTAGTGCAGATTAGGCTGTGTTAGTCAGATGACTTCAAAACACAAATCTAAAGCAGGTTTTCCATCTATCAGGAACAACGTGAGCGTTCAAAGCTGTCATAGAAAATGTTTTTAGTTTAAGGTCAAAAATATATATGAAAAAAATCTAAAGTAAACCATACTCATTAAACTGAACATATTATTACTGCTTTGAGAATTACATGGAAAAAACAATAACAGATGAAATACTAATTCAAGAGTAATTAAAAAATGAATATAAAGTTATTTCATGTAAAACTAGATAGTACAGAATTAGTAAACGTGCACGTTAAAGTGAGATTTTGTTCATTTTTATCTTGTTTTGTTCACATACTTGACTCGACTCGACTTTTGTAATTCCTTTATGATCACGTTGTTCTAAAAAGCTTCCAGTTAATCCAAAATGCTGGAGTTAGAGTCCTGACAGCAGACAAATCATCTTTCTACCTTGTTAGCTTCTCTTCACTGGCTCCATGTTAAATCTAGAATTGAATATAAAGTCCTGAATAATCAGGCCCCATCATTTCTTAAAGACCTTATACTGTAGTACCGTATGATCGCAACAGAGCACGTCGCTCTCAGACTGCAGTCGTACTTTTGGTTATTAGTTTTGAAAACTAGAATGAGAGCAGAACTTTCAGATATCAGACCTCCTGTTGAACCAGCTTCCAGTTTGGATTTGGGAAACAGACTCTTCTCTCTGCTTTTTCTTCCCACCTTCACAAAGTGTTTGCTCATAGGGGGTCGTCTGCTTGTTGAGGTTTTTATCTAATACTGGTTTGAAATTTGTCCAGGCCTTTAATGTTCATGTTTGTTCTTCTTATTCTGCTTAGCAGTAGAAAATCTACATAAATAAAGCTTCTATGCCATAAAAAGAAAAAAAATGCTTCCTTGAAAAGACTAAATTTACAGGTTAATATTGAATATTACATAAAATAAACTGTGTATGGAGTGATTTTGAATGGGAGAGATGTAGAAATAGTCACAGTCAGTGAGGCAGAATCTGTGGAAAGGTGAATTTAACAAAAACAAAGAAAGTGAGCCTTTATTATTGGCTGGACACGACGCTACAAAATAAGAAGCAAACAGGGAACTGAAGGAAAACCTAAACTGGAAACAGCTAAACACAGGATCAAGTGAAACATGGAGAACATAGCAAAAACCTGACAACCAGGAACAAGGAGCATGAAACAAACACAAAGGAGGAAATGCAGAGTGAAACACCGAGATGACAAACACACGATCCGACATGGAGTAGAAGCAAACACACAGCAAATATACACAAAGAAATGAGAGGATGGAGAACAGGTGGGAACACAGCTTCAATTAAATAGATGTGACGAGGCGGGGAGCAGAGCTGAAGACATGACACAAGACACAGACTGTCAAAGTAAAACAGGAAATACAAGACAGACACAGACGCAGTCTCAACACTGAGAAATGGTAACATGAGAATAGGTGAGGTGAGCCGCAGGAAGAGAACAGAAACCAGGAACAATCAGAGGTGGGTCGAGTATCCAAAAATTGTACTCAAGTAAGAGTAGCATTACTTTAAAATATTATTACTGAAGTAAAAGTGAAAAGTAGTCGTCAAAAAAGTTACTCAAGTAAGAGTAAAAAAGTACTTGGCGAAAAGACTACTCAAGTAGCGAGTAACTGTTTGAAATGTCCGATTTATTTTTTAAATAAATGTTATCAGACAAACAAAAATAAATATACAAATTTTACCATTTTCAAAAGGAATATATGTAAAAACATCAACAAAATAAGGCACAACAATTCTAATTTCCAGATTTCAGTTTTTCACAACATAAAGCTTTTTTCACCAATACCTACAGTAAATAAATAAATATATAAACAGTGCAAACAATTTCCAGTGACAAGATATGCTGTAAACTTTATATTAATTTTGCTCCAAATGCCACAGCAGCCTCAGAGAAAACAGAACGAGGCATCTTGAACATATGTACATACAAGCCAGCTCAGTTTACCATAAA